>NC_092707.1:215464807-215687201 GCF_047496885.1 Scyliorhinus torazame
CAATAAAGAGTAGATAATAATGCTTTAGTTGTTTACAAATAGCTTAGATTAACATTGCAATGAAGTTACTGACAAAATCCCCTAGTCGTCACAGGCCTGATTGGGTACACAGAAGGAGAATTCAGAATGTCCAATTCACCCAACAGTACGTCTTCGGGACTTGTGGGAGGAAACCAGAGCACGGAGGAAACCCACGCAGACACGGGGAGAAAGTGCAAACTCCACACAGACAGTGATCCAAGCCGGGATTCGAACCAGGGTCCCTGGCGCGGTGAGGCAACAGTGCTAACCACTGTGCTACTTGTCGTATGAGGAACGTTTGAGGACTCTGGTCTGTTCTCGTTGGAGTTTAGAAGGATGAGGGGGAAACTTACAAGATACTGCGAGCCTGGATAGAGTGGATGTGGAGATGTTGTTTCCACTTGTAGGAAAAACTAGAACCAGAGGACACCATCTCAGACTAAAGGGACAATCCTCTAAAACATAGATGAGGAGGAATTTCTTCAGCCAGAGGGTGGTGAATCTGTGGAACTCTTTGCCGCAGAAGGCTGTGGAGGCCAATTCACTGAGTGTCTTTAAGACAGAGACATAGGTTCTTGACTAATAAGGGGATCAGGGTCCTGGGGAGAAGGCAGGAGAATGGGGATGAGAAAATATCGGCGTACTGCGGTTTGCATGGAGTAGCTGTACCCTCTCGATCAACGGGTCCTCCTTGTGGAGCCGCACGTGCTTGCGGAGAAGAACAGGTTCTGGAGCTGCCAGCCACGTTGAGGAGCGAAACCCCGGAGGTGGACTTCCTGGGGAAGGCACGGAGACGTTCCTGGGGGGGTTGCATTAGTCGCCGTGCAAAGTAGCGATCAGATGGGAGTGAAGGGCGTCGGGGAGGACCTCTTGCCAGCGGGAGACCGGGAGATTTTTGGACTGTAGGGCCAGCTGAACGCCTTCCAGACCGTCCCATTCTCCCGCTCCACCTGGCCCATTTCCCCGGGGGTTGCAGCTGGTTGTCTTGTTCGAGGCAATGCCCCTGCTGAGCAGGGTACTGACACAGCTCATCACTCATAAAGGAGGAACCCACACGGTCACTGTGGATGTAGGCGGGGAAACCGAACATGGTGAAGATGATGTTGAGTGCTTTGATGACGGTGGCAGTCATAGCGGGGCATGGGATGGCGAAGGGGAATCTGGAGTATTCGTCGACCACGTTAAGGAAGTACCTGTTTCGGTCGGTGGAGGGGAGGGGCCCTTTGAAATCCACGCTGAGGCGTTTAAAGGGGCGAGAGGCCTTCACTAGATGCGCGCTGTCCGGCCGGTAGAAGTGCGGTTTGCACTCCGCGCAGACCTGGCAGTCTCTGGTGATAGTCCTGACTTCCTCAATGGAGTAGGGCAGATTGCGAGCCTTAATGAAGTGAAGGAACCGGGTGACCCCTGGGTGACCGAGAGCGTCATGTAGGGTCCGGAGTCGGTCCACTTGTGCGCTGGCAGTTGTACCTCGGGATAGGGCATCGGGGGGCTCGATGAGCTTACCGGGGCAATACAAAATCTCGTAATTGTAGGTGGAGAGCTTGATCCTCCACCTCAAGATTTTATTGTTTTTGATCTTGCCCCGCTGTGTGTTATTGAACATGAAGGCAACCGACCGTTGGTCAGTGAGGAAAATGAATCACCTGCCGGCCAGGTAATGCCTCCAATGCCACACAGCTTCTATGGTGGCTTGGGCCTCCTTCTCGACGGAGGAGTGCCAAATTTCGGAGGCATGGAGGGTGCGTGAAAAGAATGCCACGGGCCTGCCTGCCTGGTTGAGGGTGGCGGCCAGAGCGATGCCTGATGCATCGCTCGCGATTTGGAAAGGGAGCGTCTTGTCGACCGCGTGCATCGTGGCCTTGGCGATGTCGGCCTTGATACAGTTGAAGGCCTGATGAGTCTCGGCTGTCAGGGGGAAAAACGGTGGAGTGAATGGGTGGGCTGGCCTTGTCCGCGTAGTTTGGGACCCACTGGGCGTAGTATGAGAAGAACCCAAGGCATCATTTGAGGGCCTTGGGGCAGTGGGGGAGGGGGAGTTCCATGAGGATGCGATCGGGGTCTTGCAGGAGGCTACACATCTCTGCCCCAAATTTAAAAAAAACCACAGCTAAACTCGTAAACTTAAATTAAACTAATTAATGAATTAGTGATGGCTGGTCAGGTGATGTGCTTGAGCTGCTTGATGTGGGAGCTGGCAGATCCCATTGCGAGCTGCAGCGGCCACATCTGCAGTAAGTGTTGGCTGCTCGAAGAGCTCCGGCTCAGAGTTGATGGGCTGGAGTCTGAGCTTCAAACACTGAGGCACATCCGGGAGGGGGAGACTTACCTGGACACTATGTTTCAGGAGGCAGTCACACCTGTCAGAGTAAGTAGTTTAAATCCTGCCAGTGGCCAGGGACAGCAGGGTGTGACTGCAAGTCAGGCAGGTAAAGGGAACCAGCAGTCAGGAACTCAGGAGCCTCAGCCCTTGACCCTGTCCAACAGGTATGAGGCACTTGCTCCCTGTGTGGATGGCGAACAGGGCTGCAGGAAGGATGAGTCAGCTGACCAAGGCACCATGGTTCAGCAGGCCATTCAAGGGGAGGGAGTAAATAGGCAAGTTGTAGTTGTAGGGGATTCTATTATCAGGGGGATAGATAGTATCCTTTGTGAGCAGGATAAAGAGTCCCGCATGGTATGTTGCCTGCCCGGTGCTAGGGTGCGGGACATCTCTGACCGGCTTGAAAGGATACTGGAGAGGGAGGGGGAGGATCCAGTTGTTGTGGTCCATGTCGGTACCAACAACAGAGGCAAGTCTAGAAAAGAGGACCTGTTTAGAGATTATAAAGAGCTAGGATTCAAATTAAAAAACAGGTCCTCAAGGGTCATAATCTCCGGATTACTGCCCGAGCCACGTGCAAATTGGCATAGGGAGGCAAGAATAAGGGAAGTTAACACGTGGCTGAAAGAGTGGTGTGGGAAAGAGGGGTTCCTTTTCATGGGACACTGGCATCAGTTTTGGGACAGGGGGGACCTATACCGTTGGGATGGTCTCCACCTGAACCGAGCTGGGACCAGTGTTCTGGTGAAAAGAGTAAATAGGGAGGTCAATAGGACTTTAAACTAGAGATTGGGGGGGGAAGGGAAAGTCAGGGAACCAAGAGGTGAAGTAATCAGTGGGAAGTGTAGCTGTGTAGGAATACAAAAAAGCACGAAAAGACAGAACTCAGGAGAGGTTACAATAGTCCCCTTCCCACAAAATATGACAGTGTATGGAAAGGCTAAGTAAACCAAGGTCTACCACACTAAGAAAACAAAAAGGGACGGTCAATAGAGAATTAAAGGTGCTATATTTAAATGCGCGCAGTGTACGGAACAAGGTAGATGAGCTTGTGGCCCAGATTGTGACTGGCAGGTATGATGTGGTAGGCATCACAGAGACGTGGTTGCAGGGGGTTCAGGACTGGCATTTAAACATCCAGGGATTCACAACCTATCGAAAAGATAGAGAGGTGGGCAGAGGGGGCGGGGTTGCCTTGTTCATTAGGAATGAAATTAAATCAATAGCACTAAACGACATAGGGTCAGATGATGTGGAGTCTGTGTGGGTAGAGTTGAGGAACCACAAAGGCAAAAAAACCATAATGGGAGTTATGTACAGGCCTCCTAACAGTGGTCAGGACCAGGGGCACAAAATGCCGCACGGAATAGAAAGTGCATGTCAGAAAGGCAAGATCACAGTGATCATGAGGGACTTCAATATGCAGGTGGACTGGGTAAATAATGCTGCCAGTGGACCCAAGGAAAGGGAATTCATTGACTGTTTACAGGAGGGCTTTTTGGAACAGCTTGTGATGGAGCCCACGAGGGGACAGGCCATTCTGGACTTAGTGTTATGTAATGAGCCAGACTTGATTAAAGATCTTAAAGTAAGGGAACTCTTAGGAGGCAGTGATCATAATATGGTAGAATTCAATCTCCAATTTGAAAGAAAGAAGGTAGAATCAGATGTAAAGGTGTTACAATTAAATAAAGGTACCTACAGGGGCATGAGGGAGGAACTGACGAAAATCGACTGGGAGCAGAGCCTGGTGGGAAAGACAGTAGAACAGCAATGGCAGTAATCTGGTAGTAATTGAGGACACAGTACAGAGGTTCATCCCAAAGAAAAGAAAGGTTATCGGGGGGGGGGGGGGGGGGGATTAGGCAGCCATGGCTGACAAAGGAAGTTAGGGAATGCATCAAAGCAAAAGAGAAAGCCTATAATGTGGCAAAGAGTAGTGGGAAGTCAGAAGATTGGGAAGGCAACAAAAACAAACAGAGGATAACAAAGAGAGAAATAAGGAAAGAGAGGATCAATTATGAAGGTAGGTTAGCCAGTAACATTAGGAATGATAGTAAAAGTTTCTTTAAATACATTAAAAACAAACGGGAGGCAAAAGTAGACATTGGGCCGCTCCAAAATGACGCTGGTAATCTAGTGATGGGGAGACAAGGAAATAGCTGAGGAACTAAATAAGTACTTTGCGTCAGTCTTCACAGTAGAAGAAATGAGTAATATCCCAACAATTCAGGAGAGTCAGGGGGCAGAGTTGAATATGGTAGCCATCACAAAGGAGAAAGTGCTAGAGAAACTAAGAGGTCTAAAAATTGATAAATCTCCAGGCCCAGATGGGCTACATCCTAGAGTTCTAAAGGAGATAGCTGAAGAAATAGTGGAGGCTTTAGTTATGATCTTTCAAAAGTCACTGGAGTCAGGGAAAGTGCCAGAGGATTGGAAAATCGCTGTTGCAACCCCCCTGTTCAAGAAGGGAACAAGGAAAAAGATGGAAAATTATAGGCCAATTAGCCTAACCTCGGTTGTTGGCAAGATTCTAGAATCCATTGTTAAGGATGAGATTTCTAAATTCTTGGAAGTGCAGAGTCGGATTAGGACAAGTCAGCATGGATTTAGTAACGGGAGGTCGTGCCTGACAAACCTGTTAGAGTTCTTTGAAGAGATAACAAATAGGTTAGACCAAGGAGAGCCAATGGATGTTATCTATCTTGACTTCCAAAAGGCCTTTGATAAGGTGCCTCACGGGAGACTGCTGAGTAAAATAAGGGCCCATGGTATTCGAGGCAAGGTACTAACATGGATTGACGATTGGCTGTCAGGCAGAAGGCAGCGAGTTGGGATAAAAGGTTCTTTTTCGGAATGGCAACCGGTGACGAGTGGTGTCCCGCAGGGTTCAGTGTTGGGGCCACAGCTGTTCTCTTTATATATTAACGATCTAGATGACGGGACTGGGGGCATTCTGGCTAAGTTTGCCGATGATACAAAGATAGGTGGAGGGGCAGGTAGTATGGAGGAGGTGGGGAGGCTGCAGAAAGATTTAGACAGTTTAGGAGAGTGGTCCAAGAAATGGCTGATGAAATTCAACATGGGCAAGTGCGAGGTCTTGCACTTTGGAAAAAAGAATAGAGGCATGGACTATTTTCTAAACGGTGACAAAATTCATAATGATGAAGTGCAAAGGGACTTGGGAGTCCTAGTCCAGGATTCTCTAAAGGTAAACTTGCAGGTTGAGTCCGTAATTAAGAAAGCAAATGCAATGTTGTCATTCATCTCAAGAGGCTTGGAATATAAAAGCAGGGATGTACTTCTGAAGCTTTATAAAGCATTAGTTAGGCCCCATTTAGAATACTGTGAGCAATTTTGGGCCCCACACCTCAGGAAGGACATACTGGCACTGGAGTGGGTCCAGCGGAGATTCACACGGATGATCCCAGGAATGGTAGGCCTAACATACGATGAACGTCTGAGGATCCTGGGATTATATTCATTGGAGTTTAGGAGGTTGAGGGGAGATCTAATAGAAACTTACAAGATAATGAATGGCTTAGATAGGGTGGACGTAGGGAAGTTGTTTCCATTAGCAGGGGAGACTAGGACCCGGGGGCACAGCCTTAGAATAAAAGGGAGTCACTTTAGAACAGAGATGAGGAGAAATTTCTTCAGCCAGAGAGTGGTGGGTCTGTGGAATTCATTGACACAGAGGGCGGTGGAGGCCGGGACATTGAGTGTCTTTAAGACAGTAGTTGATAAATTCTTGATTTCTTGAGGAATTAAGGCCTATGGAGAGAGAGCGGGTAACTTGAGTTGAAATCAGCCATGATTGAATGGTGGAGTGGACTCGATGGGCTGAATGGCCTTACCTCCGCTCCTATGTCATATGGTCTTATATACAACAGTGGTGACTACCACATTTTGTGAGAGTGAGAGGTGTATGTGTGTGTCAGGGAGAGAAGGGTGTTTGATGGAGGTGTGTGTGTGTGAGAGAGATGAGTGTGTGTGAGAGATGAGTGCATGTGAGATAGACAAAGGTGTGTGTGTGTGATGTTAAGTAATGGTTTAAGAGTTAAGTAATGCATTAAGAAACATTGCAATTAGTTGTCTCATTTATGTTAAGTATCCAATGATTGACACTGATATGTAAAGGGGCTTCAGGTGGCCCTTGTGTCAGGTGGTGTGTTAGAATTTTGTGCAGAGGCTGTGGAAGTGAAATAAATGGTGTTTGGTGAAAAGGAACAGGACTTTTGACTCTTCATACACCGCTAACTAAAACGTATAACAATGGCAGCTGAGGATGGTTGCTGGCAAATGTGAAGGTTTGAAAGATACAACTTTGCCTGATCAAACCAAGGAGTGAGTGAGAAGGAAAAAAAGAAAGATACATGGCTGAACCCAGGATAAAGATGGCTGGATATGACTATCCCCCCTTATTTTCTGAAAGGGAATCGTACGACCAATGGAAAAGTGCAGTAGTTATGTGGACTAAGGTAACTGCTTTGGGAAAGAGAAAACAAGGTATGGCATTGGCTCTTTCTCTACCTTATGTCAGTAAAATCAAAAACAAAGTGGTTTCTGAGCTGGAATTGGAAGAGTTCGACTCAGAAGAAGGTCTGGAGACTCTATTACAATATATGGATAAGATTTACAAGAAAGATGACTTGTTCAGTGAGTATGAAGCATGGTCGGAATTTGATAAGTTCCGGAAAATAGAGGAATTCTCCATGGAAGACTATATAATGGAATTTGGCAGACTATATAAAAGGCTGCAGAAACACAACCTGGAATTTCCACAGTCTGTGCTGGCCTTTAAATTACTTAACTGTGCTAGAATGAGCAACATGGATAGGCTCTTGGTTTTGACAGGAGTTCAGTTTACTGATAAGGATACCTTATTCGATCAGATGACAAAAGCTTTAAAGAAGTTTCTGGGGAAACATTCGATTCCGATGGCTCTGATGACTCAAATAGGTCAGCCTGCAATAAAGCAGAATATGGAAGATACACTACTTACAGGATGGCGAAATTGTACGGCTACGAACAAAGTCCAAGACTATAGAAGGAGATCGAGACAAGGAAATTATGAAGACAGAAACCCAGTTAGAACTTACAGTAGGAAGATGAACCCCAGAAATGCACGGGGCATTATAAATCAATGTTTTCGATGTGACCCTCAATACCATTATGTCTTCAACTGTCTAAAACGTTATGATAGAGTGTTTGAAGCGACACATGACACGGAAGAGTCAGAAGAGGAAAAAGATAGTGTTCAGAGAGAAGACATTGTCCTATTAACAAGCAGTTTTACGCCGGTAATGAGGGTGTTGGTTGCAGAATCCTTCAATTGTGCTGTATTGGACAGTGGCTGCCCATCTACTGTCTGTGGAATTGACTGGTTAAAATGTTACCAGGACCCCTTGAATGCTGAAAATCGTAACAAGGTTAAGGAATTTGAAAGTTCCACAAGTTTCAGGTTTGGGGATGATAATACTCTGAAGTCGCTGAAAAGAATGATGGTCCCTTGCAATATTGCCAGAATGAATCATTTCATTAGCACGGATGTTGTATCAAGTGAGATACCTTTGCTTCTGAGCAGACCGTCGATGAAGAAAGCACACATGAAACTAGATATGGAACAGGATAAGGCAACAGTTTTTGGAAAGACGGTGGACTTACAATTTACACAGTCGGGACACTATTGTATTCCATTACAGAAAAATACTATTTCAAGTAGAGTGGTTAAGGATGTGTTAATGGCAGTTGAAAATGGGACTTTCGCTGATAAAAAGCTTGTTGTATTAAAACTGCATAGGCAATTTGCACATCCGTCTCCTCGGAGGTTGAAAAATTTATTAAAGGGTGCAGGGGTAAGGGATGAAGACGAAACTGATAGAACAGGTTAGTGATTGCTGTGAAGTTTGTAGGAAGTACAGAAGGACATCAGCACAACCGATAGTAACCCTACCTTTGGCCAGGGATTTTAACGACATTGTGGCTGTGGACCTTAAGATCTGGGAAAAGGCCATTTTTCCGAAAGGACAACTACCAAAAGTTGGTACAAAGGTGATATACTTGCCTGAAGGGTCTAGTCAATGGAAGGATGCAACTGTTATTAGAGCAGGGAAGGCCACTGGAAAGTATAAACAAAGAACAAAGAAAAGTACAGCACAGGAACAGGCCTTTTGGCCCTCCAAGCCCCTGCCGACCATGCTGCCCGACTAAACTACAATCTTCTACACTTCCTGTGTCCGTATCCCTCTATTCCCATCCTACTCATGTATTTGTCAAGATGGCCCTTAAATGCCACTGGCCCTTAAATGCCACTATCGTCCCTGCTTCCACCACCTCCTCTGGTAGTGAGTTCCAGGCACCCACTGCCCTCTGTGTAAAAAAAACTTGCCTCGTACATCTACTCTAAACCTTGCCCCTCGCACTTTAAACCTATGCCCCCAAGTAATTGACCAAAACATTGGTTGAATGTACAGCATTCAGGGGAGGGAGTTAAGACAATGGATTGGGAACACGAAGTTCAAAAATGGAGGTCACAGAAACGCAGTGTCAGTTCAGATAGTACATCGGTTAGTGAACAGGTCCGCAGGAAAAGGTCGAGAATTTTGAAAGGACATCCCACAGCAGATAGGAAAGATCAAGCAGTAGCAGTATAGAACAAGCTAAGGGAGAGGGGACATAGTTTATCAAGGTCTCGGAACATGAGTAAGACTACGAATACTAATAGGAGTAGAAGCCCACATGCACGTGAGATTTTGGTGGCTTCCAATAAATTAGATGAAAAGTTATCAAAGATGCTAAACAGCAAGAACTGCATAGTTGGAGTGAATTTGGGGTATACACGGAACATAAGAACATAAGAACTAGGAGCAGGAGTAGGCCATCTGGCCCCTCGAGCCTGCTCCACCATTCAATGAGATCATGGCTGATCTTTTGTGGACTCAGCTCCACTTTCCGGCCCGAACACCATAACCCTTAATCCCTTTATTCTTCAAAAAACTATCTATCTTTATCTTAAAAACATTTAATGAAGGAGCCTCTACTGCTTCACTGGGCAAGGAATTCCATAGATTCACAACCCTTTGGGTGAAGAAGTTCCTCCTAAACTCAGTCCTAAATCTACTTCCCCTTATTTTGAGGCTATGCCCCCTAGCTCTGCTTTCACCCGCCAGTGGAAACAACCTGCCCGCATCTATCCTATCTATTCCCTTCATAAGACCATAAGACGTAGGAGCGGAAGTAAGGCCATTCGGCCCATCGCGTCCACTCTGCCATTCAATCATGGCTGATTTCAACTCCATTTACCCGCTCTCTCTCCATAGCCCTTAATTCCTCGAGAAATCAAGAATTTATCAACTTCTGTCTTAAAGACACTCAACGTCCCGGCCTCCACCGCCCTCTGTGGCAATGAATTCCACAGACCCACCACTCTCTGGCTGAAGAAATTTCTCCTCATCTCTGTTCTAAAGTGACTCCCTTTTATTCTAAGGCTGTGCCCCCGGGTCCTAGTCTCCCCTGCTAATGGAAACAACTTCCCTACGTCCACCCTATCTAAGCCATTCATTATCTTGTAAGTTTCTATTAGATCTCCCCTCAACCTCCTAAACTCCAATGAATATAATCCCAGGATCCTCAGACGTTCATCGTATGTTAGGCCTACCATTCCTGGGATCATCCGTGTGAATCTCCGCTGGACCCGCTCCAGTGCCAGTATGTCCTTCCTGAGGTGTGGGGCCCAAAATTGTTCACAGTATTCTAAATGGGGCCTAACTAATGCTTTATAAAGCTTCAGAAGTACATCCCTGCTTTTATATTCCAAGCCTCTTGAGATGAATGACAACATTGCATTTGCTTTCTTAATTACGGACTCAACCTGCAAGTTTACCTTTAGAGAATCCTGGACTAGGACTCCCAAGTCCCCTTGCACTTCAGCATTATGAATTTTGTCACCGTTTAGAAAATAGTCCATGCCTCTATTCTTTTTTCCAAAGTGCAAGACCTCGCACTTGCCCATGTTGAATTTCATCAGTCATTTCTTGGACCACTCTCCTAAACTGTCTAAATCTTTCTGCAGCCTCCCCACCTCCTCCATACTACCTGCCCCTCCACCTATCTTTGTATCATCGGCAAACTTAGCCAGAATGCCCCCAGTCCCGTCATCTAGATCGTTAATATATAAAGAGAACAGCTGTGGCCCCAACACTGAACCCGGCGGGACACCACTCGTCTCCGGTTGCCATTCCGAAAAAGAACCTTTTATCCCAACTCCCTGCCTTCTGCCTGACAGCCAATCGTCAATCCATGTTAGTACCTTGCCTCGAATACCATGGGCCCTTATTTTACTCAGCAGTCTCCCGTGAGGCACCTTATCAAAGGCCTTTTGGAAGTCAAGATAGATAACATCCATTGGCTCTCCTTGGTCTAACCTATTTGTTATCTCTTCAAAGAACTCTAACAGGTTTGTCAGGCACGACCTCCCCTTACTAAATCCATGCTGACTTGTCCTAATCTGACCCTGCACTTCCAAGAATCTAGAAATCTCATCCTTAACAATGGATTCTAGAATCTTGCCAACAACCGAGGTTAGGCTAATTGGCCAATAATTTTCCATCTTTTTCCTTGTTCCCTTCTTGAACAGGGGGGTTACAACAGCGATTTTCCAATCCTCTGGGACTTTCCCGGACTCCAGTGACTTTTGAAAGATCATAACTAACGCCTCCACTATTTCTTCAGCTATCTCCTTTAGAACTCTAGGATGTAGTCCATCTGGGCCCGGAGATTTATCAACTTTTAGACCTCTTACTTTCTTTAGCACTTTCTCCTTTGTGATGGCTACCATATTCAACTCTGCCCCCTGACTCTCCGGAATTGGTTTCTATGTTTCTATAAGATCCCCCCTCATCCTTCTAAATTCCAACGAGTACAGTCCCAGTCTACTCAACCTCTCCTCGTAATCCAACCCCTTCAGCTCTGGGATTAACCTAGTGAATCTCCTCTGCACACCCTCCAGTGCCAGTACGTCCTTTCTCAAGTAAGGAGACCAAAACTGAACACAGTACTCCAGGTGTGGCCTCACTAACACCTTATACAATTGCAGCAGAACCTCCCTAGTCTTAAACTCCATCCCTCTAGCAATGAAGGACAAAATTCCATTTGCCTTCTTAATCACCTGTTGCACCTGAAAACCAACTTTCTGCGACTCATGCACTAGCACACCCAGGTCTCTCTGCACAGCAGCATGTTTTAATATTTTATCATTTAAATAATAATCCCTTTTGCTGTTATTCCTACCAAAATGGATAACCTCACATTTGTCAACATTGTATTCCATCTGCCAGACCCTAGCCCATTCACTTAGCCTATCTAAATCCCTCTGCAGACTTCCAGTATCCTCTGCACTTTTTGCTTTACTTATCTTAATCACCTTAGTGTCGTCTGCAAACTTGGACACATTGCCCTTGGTCCCCAACTCCAAATCATCTATGTAAATTGTGAACAGTTGTGGGCCCAACACTGATCCCTGAGGGACACCACTAGCTACTGATTGCCAACCAGAGAATCACCCATTAATCCCCACTCTTTGCTTTCTATTAATTAACCAATCCTCTATCCATGCTACTACTTTCCCCTTAATGCCATGCATCTTTATCTCATGCAACAACCTTTTGTGTGGCACCTTGTCAAAGACTTTCTGGAAATCCAGATATACCACATCCATTGGCTCCCCGTTATCTACCGCACTGTTAATGTCCTCAAAAAATTCCACTAAATTAGTTAGGCACGACCTGCCCTTTATGAACCCATGCTGCGTCTGTCCAATGGGACAATTTCCATCCAGATGCCTCGCTATTTCTTCCTTGATGATAGATTCCAGCATCTTCCCTACTACCGAAGTTAAGCTCACTGGCCTATAATTACCCGCTTTCTGCCTACCTCCTTTTTTAAACAGTGGTGTCACGTTTGCTAATTTCCAATCCGCCAGGACCACCCCAGAGTCTAGTGAATTTTGGTAAATTATCACTAGTGCATTTGTAATTTCCCTAGCCATCTCTTTTAGCACTCTGGGATGCATTCCATCAGGGCCAGGAGACTTGTCTACCTTTAGGCCCATTAGCTTGCCCATCACTACCTCCTTGGTGATATCAATCCTCTCAAGGTCCTCACCTGTCATAGCTTCATTTCCATCAGTCACTGGCATATTATTTGTGTCTTCCACTGTGAAGACCGACCCAAAAAACCTGTTCAGTTCCTCAGCCATTTCCTCATCTCCCATTATTAAATCTCCCTTCTCATCCTCTAAAGGACCAATATTTACCTTAGCCACTCTTTTTTGTTTTATGTATTTGTTGAAACTTTTACTATCTGTTTTTATATTCTGAGCAAGTTTACTCTCATAATCTATCTTACTCTTCTTTATAGCTTTTTTAGTAGCTTTCTGTTGCCCCCTAAAGATTTCCCAGTCCTCTAGTCTCCCACTGATCTTTGCTACTTTGTATGTTTTTTCCTTCAATTTGATACTCTCCATTATTTCCTGAGATATCCACGGTCGATTTTCCCTCTTTTTACCGTCCTTCCTTTTTGTTGGTATAAACGTTTGCTGGGCACTGTGAAAAATCACTTGGAAGGTTCTCCACTGTTCCTCAACTGTTTCACCATAAAGTCTTTGCTCCCAGTCTACCTTAGCTAGTTCTTCTCTCATCCCATTGTAATCTCCTTTGTTTAAGCACAAAACACTAGTGCTTGATTTTACCTTCTCACCCTCCATCTGTATTTTAATTTCCACCATATTGTGATCGCTCCTTCCGAGAGGATCCCTAACTATGAGATCCTAAATCAATCCTGTCTCATTACACAGGACCAGATCTAGGACCGCTTGTTCCCTCGTAGGTTCCATTACATACTGTTCGAGGAAACTATCGCGGATACATTGTATAAACTCCTCCTCAAGGCTGCCTTGACCGACCTGGTTAAACCAATCAACATGTAGATTAAAATCCCCCATGATAACTGCTGTACCATTTCTACATGCATCAGTTATTTCTTTGTTTATTGCCTGCCCCACCATAATGTTACTATTTGGTGGCCTATAGATTACTCCTATCAGTGACTTTTTCGCCTTACTATTCCTGATTTCCACCCAAATGGATTCAACCTTATCCTCCATAGCACCGATGTCATCCCTTACTATTGCCCGGATGTCATCCTTAAATAACAGAGCTACACCACCTCCCTTACCATCCACTCTGTCCTTCCGAAAAGTTTGATACCCTCGGATATTTAACTCCCAGTCGTGACCATCCTTTAACCATGTTTCAGTAATGGCCACTAAATCATAGTCATTCACGATGATTTGCGCCATCAACTCATTTACCTTATTCCGAATACTACGAGCATTCAGGTAAAGTACACTTATGTTGGCTTTTTTACCCCTGTTCTTAATCTTAACACCTCGATCAGTAACCTCTCCTAAGTTATATTTCCTCTTAACCTTTCTCCTAATTTTCCTTGTCGTCGAACCCATATCTTCCTGTAACAACCTGCCGCGTCGCTTACCATTAATGTTTTCACTTCCCGTTTAATTATTTTAGTATTCCTGGTCCTATTCACTGAGCTCCCCTCAGTCACTGTACCTTGTACTGTCGCCCTTTTTGATTTTTGACTATAGCTTCTCTGCCTTACACTTTCCCCCTTACTGCCTTTTATTTCTGTCCCTGTTTTACTACCTTCCAACTTCCTGCATCGGTTCCCATCCCCCTGCCACATTAGTTTAAACTCTCCCCAACAGCTCTAGCAAACACCCCCCCTAGGACATCGGTTCCAGTCCTGCCCAGGTGCAGACCGTCCGGTTTGTACTGGTCCCACCCCCCCCAGAACCGGTTCCAATGTCCCAGGAATTTGAATCCCTCCCTCTTGCATCATCTCTCGAGCCACGTATTCATCCTCTCTATCCTGACATTCCTACTCTGACTAGCTCGTGGCACTGGTAGCAATCCTGAGATTACTACCTTTGAGGTCCTACTTTTTAGTTTAACTCCTAGCTCCCTAAATTCAGCTTGTAGGACCTCGTCCCGTTTTTTACCTATATCGTTGGTGCCTATGTGCACCACGACAGCTGGCTGTTCACCCTCCCCCCCAGAATGTCCTGCAGCCGCTCCGAGACATCCTTGACCCTTGCACCAGGGAGGCAACATACCATCCTGGAGTTTCGATTGCGTCCGCAGAACCGCCTGTCTATTCCCCTTACAATTGAGTCCCCTATCACTATAGCCCTGCCATTCTTCTTCCTGCCTAGCTGCGCAGCAGAGCCAGCCACGGTGCCATGAACCTGGCTGCTGCTGCCTTCCCCTGGTGAGCCATCTCCCTCAACAGTATCCAAAGCGGTATATCTGTTTTGCAGGGAGATGACCGCAGAGGACACCTGCACTGCCTTTCTACTCTTGCTCTGTCTTTTGGTCACCCATTTACTATCTCCCTCAGTACCTTTCACCTGCGGTGTGACCAACTCGCTAAACGTGCTATCCACGACGTCCTCAGCATCGCGGATGCTCCAAAGTGAGTCCATCCGCAGCTCCAGAGCCGTCAAGCGGTCTAACAGGAGCTGCAGCTGGACACACTTCTTGCACGTGAAGGAGCCAGGGACAGTGGACGTGTCTCTGAGCTCCCACATCGCACACGAGGAGCATGACACGGGTCTGAGACCTCCTGCCATGCCTTAAACCTTCGGTTAACTTCAACAATTTCAATTTCCCCCCCAAAAATTTTTTAAATAAATAAATAAACAATGAAGAAAAAAATAAAGAAATATACCAATGAAAAGAAACAGAAAAACAGAAACACTACTTACCAGTCACAAAAAGCACTTCCTCCCCACCCAGCTTCGAATTCCCACCTCGATTCAAGTACCGGAAGTACCGGATAGGGGACAAAGAGCTCTGCCCCACAGATGGATTTGCACGGAAAAGGTTCTTCTGGATGGAACTTATAAGGCAAAGGCCAGGCTTATGGCAAGGGGATTTGAAGAAAGCTTAGAAGGTCAGGATTTAAGGGTAGATTCACCTACAGCAGGAAAGGTTAACTTTAAAGATCTTCTTTTAGCCACAAAACAAAGTCTTACAACACCAGGTTAAAGTCCAACAGGTTTGTTTCGATGTCACTAGCCTTCGGAGCGCTGCCATAAAGGCATGGGAATGCAAATCTATAGATATGAAAGCTGCCTTCTTGCAGGGGCATCAGCTCCAGAGACACTTTTTCTCCGCCTTCCTAAAGAAGCGGCTAACACAGAAGGGGTACTCTGGAAATTGAACAAATGTGTATGTGGTTTAAATGTTGCATCTAGAGTCTGGTATTTTTCGGTAAGGTCAGTTTTGTTAAAGTTAGGCTGTTACCAGTTGAAAGTAGATCCGGTAATGTTTTTACTGGCACTATAAAGGGAACCTTTCTGGCATCTTTATGATGCATGTCAAATAATTTTTGTGGGGTGGGACTAGTGATTTTGAAGCTTTTGTAATCTCTGGTTTGAGGAAAGAATTCAGGGTCCGAAGTCGGGCTTCCGGTGCATTTAAATATATTGGACTGGAAATCGGACAGACTAAGTTAGGGGCAACTTTACGTCAGCAATCTTATTTGGAAAGTATCAGCCTAATAGCAATTAGTCGTGGCCGGGTTTCACAAAAAGACGCAATGGTTTCAAAGATGGAAAAAGAGCAACTGCAAAGTTTAATTGGGCAACTGAATTGGTTAGGTAGACAGACTAGACTGGACGTGAGTTTTGATGTCTTAGACTTGAGTACAAAATGAATGAACCCAAAGTGGAAGACATAATAAGAGCAAATAAAGCGTTTGGGCAAACTAAAAATGCAGGAGTGTGTTTTGAGGTTCCCGGTTTTAGGTGACCTTAGGCAGTTGAAATTCATAGTTTATAGTGATGCGTCCTATGCAAATCAAGCACAGAAGGTTTTATAATTTTCCTCTTGGAGAACAATTGTAAATGTTGTCCTCTTGTGTTGGAAACAAAGAAGATAAGGAAAGTGGTCGAAAGCACTTTGGCTGCTGAGACGTTAAGCTTTGTAGAGGTTGTGGATATGGCCTTTTATATATCTCAGCTATTGACAGAAATTTAACTTTTGGATATCGTTAATGAAGGGTGCCTGTTTCTGTGATTTTTATTTTTTCTTCCAAAAAAAAAGATTTGAAAAAAAAGAAGGGGGGAAATTCCATGTGTGTTTTTGAGTTTCTTTAAATTTTGTTTTCACCGAATAATTTTTTTTCTCCAAGGAAGGGGATGTCATAATATACACCAGTATATCATGGTGCAGACACACATTGATGGACACACAGTGGGACCAATCAACACACACAACACCGCAGCCAATCACCAGTGAGAGCACACGCACTGTAAAGACGGGACATCAGAGTTCCTGCTCATTCGAGTTGCAGCTAGCTAGGAGCACAGAGCTCACAGCCTGCAACACAGACATTCACCATGTGCTGAGTGCATCGACTGGTTAGGACAAGGCAAAGGTCTTTAGTTAAAGCCAGTATTGTGTTAACCCACAGTCAGAGTATGTTAAACAGTGAATGATTCAATAAAATAGTGTTGCACTATTTCAAGTGTTGGTGACCTGTATGTGTTCCATGGATCCAGAGCACCCAACACAACATGATACCAGGAGTTGAGGGATATTAGCACTCCTTAGACATACCTGCAAGTGATCTGCCTTCCGCCAGCATTCCGTCATCCTGAAACATGGACAACATCTGCCCGCCGCCGCCGCTCCGCATCGCCGGCAACCTAAGGGCCAACTGGAAGATATTCAAACAACGCTTCCAGCTCTACCTTGAAGCCACAGACAGGGAAGACGCCTGCCTGCCAATTCACATCACTTCAGCCAGCCTCGCAGGAATGTCCAGGCATATTAGAGCAGGGAAGGCCACTGGAAAGTATAAACAAAGAACAAAGAAAAGTACAGCACAGGAACAGGCCTTTTGGCCCTCCAAGCCCCTGCCGACCATGCTGCCCGACTAAACTACAATCTTCTACACTTCCTGTGTCCGTATCCCTCTATTCCCATCCTACTCATGTATTTGTCAAGATGGCCCTTAAATGCCACTGGCCCTTAAATGCCACTATCGTCCCTGCTTCCACCACCTCCTCTGGTAGTGAGTTCCAGGCACCCACTGCCCTCTGTGTAAAAAAAACTTGCCTCGTACATCTACTCTAAACCTTGCCCCTCGCACTTTAAACCTATGCCCCCAAGTAATTGACCAAAACATTGGTTGAATGTACAGCATTCAGGGGAGGGAGTTAAGACAATGGATTGGGAACACGAAGTTCAAAAATGGAGGTCACAGAAACGCAGTGTCAGTTCAGATAGTACATCGGTTAGTGAACAGGTCCGCAGGAAAAGGTCGAGAATTTTGAAAGGACATCCCACAGCAGATAGGAAAGATCAAGCAGTAGCAGTATAGAACAAGCTAAGGGAGAGGGGACATAGTTTATCAAGGTCTCGGAACATGAGTAAGACTACGAATACTAATAGGAGTAGAAGCCCACATGCACGTGAGATTTTGGTGGCTTCCAATAAATTAGATGAAAAGTTATCAAAGATGCTAAACAGCAAGAACTGCATAGTTGGAGTGAATTTGGGGTATACACGGAACATAAGAACATAAGAACTAGGAGCAGGAGTAGGCCATCTGGCCCCTCGAGCCTGCTCCACCATTCAATGAGATCATGGCTGATCTTTTGTGGACTCAGCTCCACTTTCCGGCCCGAACACCATAACCCTTAATCCCTTTATTCTTCAAAAAACTATCTATCTTTATCTTAAAAACATTTAATGAAGGAGCCTCTACTGCTTCACTGGGCAAGGAATTCCATAGATTCACAACCCTTTGGGTGAAGAAGTTCCTCCTAAACTCAGTCCTAAATCTACTTCCCCTTATTTTGAGGCTATGCCCCCTAGCTCTGCTTTCACCCGCCAGTGGAAACAACCTGCCCGCATCTATCCTATCTATTCCCTTCATAAGACCATAAGACGTAGGAGCGGAAGTAAGGCCATTCGGCCCATCGCGTCCACTCTGCCATTCAATCATGGCTGATTTCAACTCCATTTACCCGCTCTCTCTCCATAGCCCTTAATTCCTCGAGAAATCAAGAATTTATCAACTTCTGTCTTAAAGACACTCAACGTCCCGGCCTCCACCGCCCTCTGTGGCAATGAATTCCACAGACCCACCACTCTCTGGCTGAAGAAATTTCTCCTCATCTCTGTTCTAAAGTGACTCCCTTTTATTCTAAGGCTGTGCCCCCGGGTCCTAGTCTCCCCTGCTAATGGAAACAACTTCCCTACGTCCACCCTATCTAAGCCATTCATTATCTTGTAAGTTTCTATTAGATCTCCCCTCAACCTCCTAAACTCCAATGAATATAATCCCAGGATCCTCAGACGTTCATCGTATGTTAGGCCTACCATTCCTGGGATCATCCGTGTGAATCTCCGCTGGACCCGCTCCAGTGCCAGTATGTCCTTCCTGAGGTGTGGGGCCCAAAATTGTTCACAGTATTCTAAATGGGGCCTAACTAATGCTTTATAAAGCTTCAGAAGTACATCCCTGCTTTTATATTCCAAGCCTCTTGAGATGAATGACAACATTGCATTTGCTTTCTTAATTACGGACTCAACCTGCAAGTTTACCTTTAGAGAATCCTGGACTAGGACTCCCAAGTCCCCTTGCACTTCAGCATTATGAATTTTGTCACCGTTTAGAAAATAGTCCATGCCTCTATTATTTTTTCCAAAGTGCAAGACCTCGCACTTGCCCATGTTGAATTTCATCAGTCATTTCTTGGACCACTCTCCTAAACTGTCTAAATCTTTCTGCAGCCTCCCCACCTCCTCCATACTACCTGCCCCTCCACCTATCTTTGTATCATCGGCAAACTTAGCCAGAATGCCCCCAGTCCCGTCATCTAGATCGTTAATATATAAAGAGAACAGCTGTGGCCCCAACACTGAACCCGGCGGGACACCACTCGTCTCCGGTTGCCATTCCGAAAAAGAACCTTTTATCCCAACTCCCTGCCTTCTGCCTGACAGCCAATCGTCAATCCATGTTAGTACCTTGCCTCGAATACCATGGGCCCTTATTTTACTCAGCAGTCTCCCGTGAGGCACCTTATCAAAGGCCTTTTGGAAGTCAAGATAGATAACATCCATTGGCTCTCCTTGGTCTAACCTATTTGTTATCTCTTCAAAGAACTCTAACAGGTTTGTCAGGCACGACCTCCCCTTACTAAATCCATGCTGACTTGTCCTAATCTGACCCTGCACTTCCAAGAATCTAGAAATCTCATCCTTAACAATGGATTCTAGAATCTTGCCAACAACCGAGGTTAGGCTAATTGGCCAATAATTTTCCATCTTTTTCCTTGTTCCCTTCTTGAACAGGGGGGTTACAACAGCGATTTTCCAATCCTCTGGGACTTTCCCGGACTCCAGTGACTTTTGAAAGATCATAACTAACGCCTCCACTATTTCTTCAGCTATCTCCTTTAGAACTCTAGGATGTAGTCCATCTGGGCCCGGAGATTTATCAACTTTTAGACCTCTTACTTTCTTTAGCACTTTCTCCTTTGTGATGGCTACCATATTCAACTCTGCCCCCTGACTCTCCGGAATTGGTTTCTATGTTTCTATAAGATCCCCCCTCATCCTTCTAAATTCCAACGAGTACAGTCCCAGTCTACTCAACCTCTCCTCGTAATCCAACCCCTTCAGCTCTGGGATTAACCTAGTGAATCTCCTCTGCACACCCTCCAGTGCCAGTACGTCCTTTCTCAAGTAAGGAGACCAAAACTGAACACAGTACTCCAGGTGTGGCCTCACTAACACCTTATACAATTGCAGCAGAACCTCCCTAGTCTTAAACTCCATCCCTCTAGCAATGAAGGACAAAATTCCATTTGCCTTCTTAATCACCTGTTGCACCTGAAAACCAACTTTCTGCGACTCATGCACTAGCACACCCAGGTCTCTCTGCACAGCAGCATGTTTTAATATTTTATCATTTAAATAATAATCCCTTTTGCTGTTATTCCTACCAAAATGGATAACCTCACATTTGTCAACATTGTATTCCATCTGCCAGACCCTAGCCCATTCACTTAGCCTATCTAAATCCCTCTGCAGACTTCCAGTATCCTCTGCACTTTTTGCTTTACTTATCTTAATCACCTTAGTGTCGTCTGCAAACTTGGACACATTGCCCTTGGTCCCCAACTCCAAATCATCTATGTAAATTGTGAACAGTTGTGGGCCCAACACTGATCCCTGAGGGACACCACTAGCTACTGATTGCCAACCAGAGAATCACCCATTAATCCCCACTCTTTGCTTTCTATTAATTAACCAATCCTCTATCCATGCTACTACTTTCCCCTTAATGCCATGCATCTTTATCTCATGCAACAACCTTTTGTGTGGCACCTTGTCAAAGACTTTCTGGAAATCCAGATATACCACATCCATTGGCTCCCCGTTATCTACCGCACTGTTAATGTCCTCAAAAAATTCCACTAAATTAGTTAGGCACGACCTGCCCTTTATGAACCCATGCTGCGTCTGTCCAATGGGACAATTTCCATCCAGATGCCTCGCTATTTCTTCCTTGATGATAGATTCCAGCATCTTCCCTACTACCGAAGTTAAGCTCACTGGCCTATAATTACCCGCTTTCTGCCTACCTCCTTTTTTAAACAGTGGTGTCACGTTTGCTAATTTCCAATCCGCCAGGACCACCCCAGAGTCTAGTGAATTTTGGTAAATTATCACTAGTGCATTTGTAATTTCCCTAGCCATCTCTTTTAGCACTCTGGGATGCATTCCATCAGGGCCAGGAGACTTGTCTACCTTTAGGCCCATTAGCTTGCCCATCACTACCTCCTTGGTGATATCAATCCTCTCAAGGTCCTCACCTGTCATAGCTTCATTTCCATCAGTCACTGGCATATTATTTGTGTCTTCCACTGTGAAGACCGACCCAAAAAACCTGTTCAGTTCCTCAGCCATTTCCTCATCTCCCATTATTAAATCTCCCTTCTCATCCTCTAAAGGACCAATATTTACCTTAGCCACTCTTTTTTGTTTTATGTATTTGTTGAAACTTTTACTATCTGTTTTTATATTCTGAGCAAGTTTACTCTCATAATCTATCTTACTCTTCTTTATAGCTTTTTTAGTAGCTTTCTGTTGCCCCCTAAAGATTTCCCAGTCCTCTAGTCTCCCACTGATCTTTGCTACTTTGTATGTTTTTTCCTTCAATTTGATACTCTCCATTATTTCCTGAGATATCCACGGTCGATTTTCCCTCTTTTTACCGTCCTTCCTTTTTGTTGGTATAAACGTTTGCTGGGCACTGTGAAAAATCACTTGGAAGGTTCTCCACTGTTCCTCAACTGTTTCACCATAAAGTCTTTGCTCCCAGTCTACCTTAGCTAGTTCTTCTCTCATCCCATTGTAATCTCCTTTGTTTAAGCACAAAACACTAGTGCTTGATTTTACCTTCTCACCCTCCATCTGTATTTTAATTTCCACCATATTGTGATCGCTCCTTCCGAGAGGATCCCTAACTATGAGATCCTAAATCAATCCTGTCTCATTACACAGGACCAGATCTAGGACCGCTTGTTCCCTCGTAGGTTCCATTACATACTGTTCGAGGAAACTATCGCGGATACATTGTATAAACTCCTCCTCAAGGCTGCCTTGACCGACCTGGTTAAACCAATCAACATGTAGATTAAAATCCCCCATGATAACTGCTGTACCATTTCTACATGCATCAGTTATTTCTTTGTTTATTGCCTGCCCCACCATAATGTTACTATTTGGTGGCCTATAGATTACTCCTATCAGTGACTTTTTCGCCTTACTATTCCTGATTTCCACCCAAATGGATTCAACCTTATCCTCCATAGCACCGATGTCATCCCTTACTATTGCCCGGATGTCATCCTTAAATAACAGAGCTACACCACCTCCCTTACCATCCACTCTGTCCTTCCGAAAAGTTTGATACCCTCGGATATTTAACTCCCAGTCGTGACCATCCTTTAACCATGTTTCAGTAATGGCCACTAAATCATAGTCATTCACGATGATTTGCGCCATCAACTCATTTACCTTATTCCGAATACTACGAGCATTCAGGTAAAGTACACTTATGTTGGCTTTTTTACCCCTGTTCTTAATCTTAACACCTCGATCAGTAACCTCTCCTAAGTTATATTTCCTCTTAACCTTTCTCCTAATTTTCCTTGTCGTCGAACCCATATCTTCCTGTAACAACCTGCCGCGTCGCTTACCATTAATGTTTTCACTTCCCGTTTAATTATTTTAGTATTCCTGGTCCTATTCACTGAGCTCCCCTCAGTCACTGTACCTTGTACTGTCGCCCTTTTTGATTTTTGACTATAGCTTCTCTGCCTTACACTTTCCCCCTTACTGCCTTTTATTTCTGTCCCTGTTTTACTACCTTCCAACTTCCTGCATCGGTTCCCATCCCCCTGCCACATTAGTTTAAACTCTCCCCAACAGCTCTAGCAAACACCCCCCCTAGGACATCGGTTCCAGTCCTGCCCAGGTGCAGACCGTCCGGTTTGTACTGGTCCCACCCCCCCCAGAACCGGTTCCAATGTCCCAGGAATTTGAATCCCTCCCTCTTGCATCATCTCTCGAGCCACGTATTCATCCTCTCTATCCTGACATTCCTACTCTGACTAGCTCGTGGCACTGGTAGCAATCCTGAGATTACTACCTTTGAGGTCCTACTTTTTAGTTTAACTCCTAGCTCCCTAAATTCAGCTTGTAGGACCTCGTCCCGTTTTTTACCTATATCGTTGGTGCCTATGTGCACCACGACAGCTGGCTGTTCACCCTCCCCCCCAGAATGTCCTGCAGCCGCTCCGAGACATCCTTGACCCTTGCACCAGGGAGGCAACATACCATCCTGGAGTTTCGATTGCGTCCGCAGAACCGCCTGTCTATTCCCCTTACAATTGAGTCCCCTATCACTATAGCCCTGCCATTCTTCTTCCTGCCTAGCTGCGCAGCAGAGCCAGCCACGGTGCCATGAACCTGGCTGCTGCTGCCTTCCCCTGGTGAGCCATCTCCCTCAACAGTATCCAAAGCGGTATATCTGTTTTGCAGGGAGATGACCGCAGAGGACACCTGCACTGCCTTTCTACTCTTGCTCTGTCTTTTGGTCACCCATTTACTATCTCCCTCAGTACCTTTCACCTGCGGTGTGACCAACTCGCTAAACGTGCTATCCACGACGTCCTCAGCATCGCGGATGCTCCAAAGTGAGTCCATCCGCAGCTCCAGAGCCGTCAAGCGGTCTAACAGGAGCTGCAGCTGGACACACTTCTTGCACGTGAAGGAGCCAGGGACAGTGGACGTGTCTCTGAGCTCCCACATCGCACACGAGGAGCATGACACGGGTCTGAGACCTCCTGCCATGCCTTAAACCTTCGGTTAACTTCAACAATTTCAATTTCCCCCCCAAAAATTTTTTAAATAAATAAATAAACAATGAAGAAAAAAATAAAGAAATATACCAATGAAAAGAAACAGAAAAACAGAAACACTACTTACCAGTCACAAAAAGCACTTCCTCCCCACCCAGCTTCGAATTCCCACCTCGATTCAAGTACCGGAAGTACCGGATAGGGGACAAAGAGCTCTGCCCCACAGATGGATTTGCACGGAAAAGGTTCTTCTGGATGGAACTTATAAGGCAAAGGCCAGGCTTATGGCAAGGGGATTTGAAGAAAGCTTAGAAGGTCAGGATTTAAGGGTAGATTCACCTACAGCAGGAAAGGTTAACTTTAAAGATCTTCTTTTAGCCACAAAACAAAGTCTTACAACACCAGGTTAAAGTCCAACAGGTTTGTTTCGATGTCACTAGCCTTCGGAGCGCTGCCATAAAGGCATGGGAATGCAAATCTATAGATATGAAAGCTGCCTTCTTGCAGGGGCATCAGCTCCAGAGACACTTTTTCTCCGCCTTCCTAAAGAAGCGGCTAACACAGAAGGGGTACTCTGGAAATTGAACAAATGTGTATGTGGTTTAAATGTTGCATCTAGAGTCTGGTATTTTTCGGTAAGGTCAGTTTTGTTAAAGTTAGGCTGTTACCAGTTGAAAGTAGATCCGGTAATGTTTTTACTGGCACTATAAAGGGAACCTTTCTGGCATCTTTATGATGCATGTCAAATAATTTTTGTGGGGTGGGACTAGTGATTTTGAAGCTTTTGTAATCTCTGGTTTGAGGAAAGAATTCAGGGTCCGAAGTCGGGCTTCCGGTGCATTTAAATATATTGGACTGGAAATCGGACAGACTAAGTTAGGGGCAACTTTACGTCAGCAATCTTATTTGGAAAGTATCAGCCTAATAGCAATTAGTCGTGGCCGGGTTTCACAAAAAGACGCAATGGTTTCAAAGATGGAAAAAGAGCAACTGCA
Organism: Scyliorhinus torazame; assembly: GCF_047496885.1. Lineage (NCBI taxonomy): Eukaryota > Metazoa > Chordata > Chondrichthyes > Carcharhiniformes > Scyliorhinidae > Scyliorhinus > Scyliorhinus torazame. The sequence goes on from NC_092707.1 coordinate 215,489,673, forward strand.
AAGTTTAATTGGGCAACTGAATTGGTTAGGTAGACAGACTAGACTGGACGTGAGTTTTGATGTCTTAGACTTGAGTACAAAATGAATGAACCCAAAGTGGAAGACATAATAAGAGCAAATAAAGCGTTTGGGCAAACTAAAAATGCAGGAGTGTGTTTTGAGGTTCCCGGTTTTAGGTGACCTTAGGCAGTTGAAATTCATAGTTTATAGTGATGCGTCCTATGCAAATCAAGCACAGAAGGTTTTATAATTTTCCTCTTGGAGAACAATTGTAAATGTTGTCCTCTTGTGTTGGAAACAAAGAAGATAAGGAAAGTGGTCGAAAGCACTTTGGCTGCTGAGACGTTAAGCTTTGTAGAGGTTGTGGATATGGCCTTTTATATATCTCAGCTATTGACAGAAATTTAACTTTTGGATATCGTTAATGAAGGGTGCCTGTTTCTGTGATTTTTATTTTTTCTTCCAAAAAAAAAGATTTGAAAAAAAAGAAGGGGGGAAATTCCATGTGTGTTTTTGAGTTTCTTTAAATTTTGTTTTCACCGAATAATTTTTTTTCTCCAAGGAAGGGGATGTCATAATATACACCAGTATATCATGGTGCAGACACACATTGATGGACACACAGTGGGACCAATCAACACACACAACACCGCAGCCAATCACCAGTGAGAGCACACGCACTGTAAAGACGGGACATCAGAGTTCCTGCTCATTCGAGTTGCAGCTAGCTAGGAGCACAGAGCTCACAGCCTGCAACACAGACATTCACCATGTGCTGAGTGCATCGACTGGTTAGGACAAGGCAAAGGTCTTTAGTTAAAGCCAGTATTGTGTTAACCCACAGTCAGAGTATGTTAAACAGTGAATGATTCAATAAAATAGTGTTGCACTATTTCAAGTGTTGGTGACCTGTATGTGTTCCATGGATCCAGAGCACCCAACACAACATGATACCAGGAGTTGAGGGATATTAGCACTCCTTAGACATACCTGCAAGTGATCTGCCTTCCGCCAGCATTCCGTCATCCTGAAACATGGACAACATCTGCCCGCCGCCGCCGCTCCGCATCGCCGGCAACCTAAGGGCCAACTGGAAGATATTCAAACAACGCTTCCAGCTCTACCTTGAAGCCACAGACAGGGAAGACGCCTCAGATACCAGGAAGATTGCTCTCCTCCTCTCCACGGCCGGAGACCATGCCATCCACATTTTCAATTCTCTCACCTTTGCGGATGATGAAGATAAAACAAAGTTCAAGACGGTCCTCCTCAAGTTTGACACTCACTGCAGCGTAGAGGTGAATGAAAGTTTTGAGCGCTACATGTTCCAACAGCGTTTGCGGGGTAAGGATGAACCTTTCCAATCCTTTCTCACGCACCTCCGCATCCTTGCGCAGTCTTGCAGCTACGGGCCCACCTCCGACTCCATGATACGCAACCAGATCGTTTTCGGTGTTCAGTCGGACCCCCTACGACAGCAGCTCCTCAAAGTAAAGCAGCTCACCCGAGTGACCGCCATTGAGACCTGTGTCTAACATGAAAACGCCATGAGTCGGTATTCCCACATCCAAGCAGCTGAAACGGCGCAGCAAGGTCCCCACGAGGCGGAACGGGTCCAAGCGATTGAGCAACTCCAGGACCTCAGCCTGGATGAGGGTGGCCATTTTGCGGACTTCCACGCTTGTGCGCACCAAACGAGGGGATGGCGACGTCGAAGAACGTAATGCGCAGGCTGCACCACGCACGACTGCACCGCGCATGCGCGGTGGCGCAGCGAACGTGCTGACGCTACGACGTGCGGCAACTGTGGCTCCGCCCATTTAAAACGGCAATGCCCTGCCAAATCTCGACAATGCCTAAGATGTGGCAGACTTGGCCACTATGCTGCCTTTGGCCGAGCAGCTCAGCCTGCCAATTCACATCACTTCAGCCAGCCTCGCAGGAATGTCCAGGCAATTCAACCCACGGTCACCGAGTCCGATGCGGACCTCTCACACAGCAGTGATACCGAGGACCCGAAGGCGCCTTTTCGAGTCAGTGTCATGACAAAAAACAGGATGTCCCCAAAGCAAAGACACCAGCAGCTTCGGTATACAGCATCGATCCAGACGATGAGTGGTGTGCCACCTTGACGGTCACCCGGTCCCAAATACGATTCCGCCTGGACACTGGTGCCTCCGCCAATCTCATTGCGCGGTCTGACTTCCAAAGCCTTCGTGTCAAACCAGCCATCCTCCCATCAGCCTGCCAGCTATTGGATTACAATGTCAATGCCATTGCTGCTAGCGGCTCGTGCCTGTGAGAGAGAGGTGTGTGGGAGAAGGAGAGGTGTGTGAGAGAGACAGGTGCGTGTATGAGAGAGAGAGGGAGAAGTGTGTGTCTGAGAGAAGAGTGTGTGGGAGAGAGGTGTGTGTGTGATAGAGTGGTGTGTGTGTGCCTATGAGAGTGAGGTGTGTGAGAGAGGAGTATGTGTGTGAGAGAGAGGTGTGTGAGAGAGAGAGGTGTGTGTAAAAAAGAGAGGTGTGTGTAAGAAAGAGTGGTGTGTGAGAGAGATAGGTGTGTGTATGAGAGAGAGCGGTGTGTGTCTGATAGAGGTATGTGTGTGAGTGAGAGGTGTGTGTGTGAGAGAGAGAGGTGTGTGTGCGTATGAGAGGTGTGTGTGAGAGAGCAATGTGGGTGTGAGAGAGGTGTGTGTGAGAGAGAGGTGTGTGAGAGAGAGGTGTGTGTGTGAGAGAGAGGTGTGTGTGTGAGAGAGAGGTGTGTGTGTGAGAGAGAGGTGTGTGTGTGAGAGAGAGGTGTGTGTGTGAGAGAGAGGTGTGTGTGTGAGAGAGAGGTGTGTGTGTGAGAGAGAGGTGTGTGTGTGAGAGAGAGGTGTGTGTGTGAGAGAGAGGTGTGTGTGTGAGAGAGAGGTGTGTGTGTGAGAGAGAGGTGTGTGTGTGAGAGAGAGGTGTGTGTGTGTAGTACCCTCAATAATGACACGAGAGTGTGGAATGGTAAATGAAGGCTTTAATAAGCAGAGAACTGGCCAGCTACAGAGATGAGTGCTCACTGAGTGCCGCCTACACGGCGTCACCTTATATAAAGGGCTCCGTGGTGGGCAGAGCTGGAGGCGGAGTCCCCCAGGTTTCCAAACCCGGTCTTAAAGGGGCATCACCTACATGGTGTTCAGGGTACAGTAACCATTCATCACATTCATCTCCTGTTTAAAAGAAAAAGCAGAGTTCGCCGGGGGTGAAGTGGAATTACATGTCTTCTTTTTGGCGGCCTGATCGTCCTCACCGACCTTCTCAGCTCGGGCGGTGGTGCGGCGAACACGGACCTCTTTGGTGAGGGTACATCAAGGAGCACAATGGTCGGAGCCTTCGTTCGGGTAGGGGGTCGAGGGGCAGGGGGAACAGCTGGGGGAATAGCGGGGGTGTAGCGGTGCCGGCGTGGGGGGGGGGGTGCTGGGGGGGGGGGGGTGTCGGTGTCTACCGGCGGTGTGGGGGCCCAGGAGGGGGCATCAGTAGGGGAACCAGTGGGTGCCAGATCCCGGAGGGAAACCGTGTCTTGCCTTCCATCGGGGTGCGCGACGTAGGCGTATCGGGGGTTCGCATATAGCAGTTGGACCCGCTCGACCAGTCTTATAGCTCGCGTGCCTCCGGAGAAGAACAGGTCCCGGAGTCGTCAACCAAGGTGGAAGTGAGACCCCAGAGGTGGACTTCCTGGGGAAGACAAACAAGCGATTGTGTGGGGTCTCATTCATGGCCGTGCAGACGAGCGACCTAATAGAGTGGAGGGCATCGGGTAGGACCTCCTGCCAGCGGGTGGTTGGGAGACTTCTCGACCGTAGGGCCAGAAAGACAGCCTTCCGCGGGTTATAACTGGTCGTTCTGCTCGAGGCGATGCCCTTACTGAGCAGATACTGATGCAGCTCATCGCTCATGAACGATGTACCCTGGTCACTGTGGATATAAGCGGGGAAACCAAACAGGTTGAAGATGCTATGCAGTGCCTTTATCACGGTGGCCAAGGTCATGTCGGGACAGGGAACGGCGAATGGGAAGCGGGAGAACTCGTCGATGACGGTTAAGAAGTAGATATTGCGGTTGGTGGACGGGAGGGGGCCTTTGAAGTCCACGCTTAGTCGCTCAAAGGGCCCCGAGGCCTTTACAAGGCGAGTCTTGTCTGGCCGGTAAAAGTGCGCTTTGCACTCCGCGCAGATCTGGCAAGCCCTGACCATGGCCTTGACCTCCTTGGTGGAGTAAGGTAGGTTGCGGGACTTGATTAAGTGGGCGAGCCGGGTAACCGCCGGGTGACAGAGGTCATCGTGGGTAGCCTGCAGGCGATCCTCCTGCACGTTGGCGCATGTACCGCGGGACAGGGCATCTGGGGGCTCGTTGAGCTCCCCTGGACGATACTTAATATCGTACGTGTAGGTGGAGAGTTCGATCCTCCACCTCAAGATTTTATCATTTCTATTTTTGCCCCGTTGTGCGTTATCCAACATGAAGGCAACGACCGGTGGTCGGTAACGAGGGTGAACCTCCTACCGGCTAGGTAGTACCTCCAGTGCCGCACAGCCTCCGCAATGGCTTGTGCCTCCTTTTCGACTGCAGAGTGCCGAATATCGGAGGCGGTGAGGATCCGGGAAAAGAATGCTACTGGCCTGCCTGCCTGGTTGAGGGTAGCAGCCAGGGCGATGTCTGACGCATCACTCTCTACCTGGAAAGGGATGGTTTCGTCCACCTTGATGATGTCGGCCTTGATGCGACTGAAGGCCGACCGGGCCTCAGTCGTCAGGGGAAATGTCGTGGTCTTTATGAGTGGGGACCCATTGGGCGTAATAGGAGGAAAGCCCCAAGCACCGTTTTTGAGGGTCATGAGGCTACGGGGGAGGGGGTCGGGGTCGGGACCTAGGACCCCATTTTCCACGACGTAGCCGAGGAGGGCTAGTCGGGCTGTGTGGAAAACGCATTTTTCCTTGTTGTAGGTCAGGTTGAGGGCCCGGGCGGTCTGGAGGACCTTTTCAAGGTTCGCGTCATGGTCCTGCTGAACATGGCCACAGATGGTGACATTGTCCTAGTACGGGTAAGTAGCTCGCAGGCCGTACTGGTCCACCATTTGGTCCATCGCCCTCTGGAAGACGGAGACCCTGGGCATCATTCTCCGACCCCCCAGCGGGTCGGAGAATGGCCGTTGGCCGCCGTGAATCCCGCCCCCGCCGGTTGCCGAAGAGTCCGAAGGGAGAAAAGTCGGCGGGGCGTTAATGTAGACGTCGGAGAATGGCACGGGTGTGCGCAAGGCAGCCGATTTTGGGCCTGCCGATATTCTCCCGGATGGGCCGAAGTCCCGTCGACGTGATGACGGGTCACGTCGACGGAAATCAAACCTCCTTTTAATCGGCATCAACCTGTGCTCCAGGTTCACGCCGACCAGCGTGGAGGTGAGTGCCGGCCTGGGGGCTTGGCCGCTGGGCAGGCAATGGCGTGGCCGCAGTCTGAATGTGTGGGGAGAGGTGTGTCTAGGGTTGTGTGTGTGCGGCGGGGGGGGGGTGGTTAGAGTGGGCTGGGCTCCGGGGGAGTGCCGGGAGGGGGGTCAGTGCCGGGGAGGAGGATGGGGGGTCCGTGCTGGGGAGGGGGATGGGGGAGAGGAATGAGGGGGGACGGGGGGGGTCCGTGCCTGGGAGGAGGATGGGGGGCCCGTGCCGGGGAGGAGGAGGATGGGGTCCGTGCCGGGGAGGAGGAGGATGGGGTCCGTGCCGGGGAGGGGGATGGTGGGGCCCGTGCCGGGGAGGGGGATGAGGGAGATGGGGGGGCCCGTGCCGGGGAGGAGGATGGGGGGCCCGTGCCGGGGAGGAGGATGGGGGGCCCGTGCCGGGGAGGAGGATGGTCAACGTACATGACACCCCGCACGCTTTGGACAGAGCACAAAGGCAGCTTCTGTAGGTGTAACATTGACTTTAATAACCAAAGGAGTTCATGCACGTGCCCTAGCCCCTAAAACTCATCTGTGCCCTGCACCCGTGCCAACTTACTCAGTGTCTAATTGTTTGGCCTTACGGGCCCTTTGACTACGTCTACGTGGTTCCCCAGACGGTACAGCAGAACTGGAGGTGGACTCCTGTGATTCCTGCCCTCTGACACGGGATCCCTTTGGCGGCCGTTTCCTGGGGCGTCCCGGCCTAGATGGGCCAGGCTGCTGCCCGGGCGACTGGGATGGCGAGCTGCCAGCCTGTCCTGCCCGTTGCCTACCCGATGCACCTGGGACGGAAGGGGGGGGGGAGTCCAAGGTGTCGCGGTGTTCCGGGACCTCCCCTACAGGGGGACCCGGGACGGACCACACCACCTCCTCCTCCCTCGGGGTGCCCGATGGCCCCCAGGCCTCTACATGGGTGGGGGATGCGAACGGACTGGCCATCCGACGCCCCCCCCGACATCTGGCGCTGCCAGTCCTGGAGGCCCGTGCTGGTATCGACAGGGGTCTGCAGGTTTGCAGCCATGGAGCCCAGGGGATTGGCAAACCCTGTCTGTGACAGTGCGACGCCGGCTCGCACATGGCCACTGGCGCCGATGGCCTGCTGAGACTGGGCCATGGACTGCTGAGACTGGGCCATGGACTGCTGAGACTGGGCTATGGCCTGCAGAGACTGAGCTATGGCCTGCTGAGACTGGGCCATGGCCTGCTGAGACTGGGCCATGGCCTGCAGAGACTGGGCCATGGCGTTGAGCGCCTCTGCCATCTGGCGCTGGCACTGGCTCATGGCCTCCTGTGAGAGGGCAGCCATGTCCTGGGCCACAGACGCCGCCTGCACGGAAAGCCCCAGGCCTCGCAAACCGTTCCCCATGTCTGACACCGTCGCACCCATTGCCTCCACCGCGGACGCCACCCATGCGGTGTCGGCCTGGGTGGCACGTATGACCGGCACCTTTCCCAGCTCCTGGACGCGGGTGGACTCCTCCACCTGCGACTGCAGCCGCCGCAAGCCGGCCGTCACCCTCTTTGCTCGTCTCTGGTCGGTGGTTGCATCGGATCTATGTGTGGGTGTGGAAACTCCAGGAACCCGGGATCCATCTGGGCGGCAGATGTTCGCTTGGGCTGGGCTACCCTCCGACCGCCCGGCCCCTCTGCTGCTCCTACCTCCACCTGCTGTACTAGGACGGCTGTGTTGTGCGCACCAGTGAGTGTACCAGACGCCTCATCACTAAAGTGCCTAACCAAGGTGAGTGTTTCTGCGATGGTGGAGAGTGTTGGTGACAGCAGTGGCGTTGTGTCGTGCTCTTCGTCCCACTCTGAGTCCATGGCACTTTGGGGTGGGGGTTCGTCTCCACCCATCCACTCTGTGTCACTGTCCGGTATTTCGTCTTCCCGGGTAGTGCTGTCCCGGGTAGGGGTGTCCCGGGTAGGGGTGTCCTGGGTAGTGGTGTCCTGACACGGCTGTGACAGGGGCCTGTGGCTGCCCCTCTCGTCGCTGGGTGGCACACGCCTGCGTCGTCGCACCCGCACGTGACCGGGGCGTCGTCTCCCTGTTGCTCCAGGTCTCTCCGTCTCCCGTGGTCTCCAAGGGACATCCTGCGGGCGTCGCATGCTGGAGGGTGCGGGTCTCTCCGTCTCCCGTGGTGTGCGAGGGGCATCCTGCGGGCATCGCATGCCGGAGGGTCCGGGTCTCTCCGTCTCCCGTGGTGTGCGAGGGTCATCCTGCGGGCAGCGCATGCTGGAGGGTCCGGGTCGCTCCGTCTCCCGTGGCCTCCGAGGGGTATCCTGCGGGCGGTCTGCATCTGCGGGGATGGGTGCCTCGACGTTTGCTCCTGCGATACACAATGAAGCATGCATGGTTAGACACTCAGGCAGTGATCAGGTGATATGGGGGAGGGGGATATAGGGGAGGGGGGATATGGGGACGGGCTGTCGGTGGCTCACTTGCTAGTACGCCCCCGACCTCTGCGTCCCGGTCCTCAGGTCCGCCAGCCAGTTCCAGGGCCCTTTCCTCGTGTTCGGTCAATGGCCTCTCATCAGCGGGGCCTCCTCCAGTCCTCACATGCTCCCTGGTGTGTGCGCGTTTCTCCTGTGGCGGCGGGGGGGGGGGGGGGGGGGGGGGGGGTGGCAGGGGTAAAAGGCAACAGTGTTAGACAGGTATATGATTGCACGCCATCGGTTGCGCGTGTATTGCAGAGGTTAAGATTAGGGCTGGATTCACTTGGGGATATGGGGGAGGGTGTATATGGGGGAGGGTGTATATGGGGGAGGGGGGATATGGGGGAGGGGGGATATGGGGGAGGGGGGATATGGGGGAGTGGGGATATGGGGGAGGGGGGATATGGGGGAGGGGGGATATGGGGGGATAGGGGATAGAGGGGGGATAGGGGGAGGGGGGTATAGGGGGGAGGGGGGTATAGGGGGGAGGGGGGATATGGGGGAGGGGGGATATGGGGGAGGGGGGATATGGGGGATATGGATATCGGGCAGGGGGGGGAGGGGGGTATAGGGGGGAGGGGGGATATGGGGGAGGGGGGATATGGGGGAGGGGGGATATGGGGGATATGGATATCGGGCAGGGGGTGGAGGCTCACCCTGCCTGATCTGACAAGGTCGTTCACCTTCTTGTGGCACTGGGTGCCTGTCCGTGGTATCAGGGCCGCAGCGGTGACGGCCTCTGCCACCTCCCTCCACAGACGCCGGCTGTGGTGTGGGGCAACTCTGCGGCCGTGTCCGGGATACAGGACCTCCCTCCTCTGCTCCACTGCGTCCAGGAGCGCCTCCACATCCCGTGACTGGAACCTCGGGGCTGAACGGCGGCCAGCCATCCGATCGGGTGTTCCGGTCGGGTGGGGGGGAGCAGCGCGTCCTGATGAGCCGTCACGCCGTGCGGCGTGTATGACGCTGCACGGCATGAACCACGTGAGCAAGCGTGGATGCCGTCACGTCGCTGCTAGCCCATTTCGGGCCGGAGACTTCGCGACGATTTTTGCGGCGTGACGCAAGTCGGATTTGCGCCGTTTTTTGCGCCGATCGGTGGACTTTGCGCCGATAACGGAGAATTTTGCCCCCCATTCGTGACTGAGGAAGTGGAAAAGCCGGCCGGCTGCATCAAAAGCGGTACAGAGGCGGTCTTTCGGTCGGATAGGGAGCTGGTGGTAGGCGGATTTTAGGTCGACAGTGGAGAATACGCGGTATTGAGCGATCCGATTGACCATCTCTGCTATGTGGGCAAGGGTGTACGCATCGAGCTGCGTGAAGCGGTTTATGGTCTGGCTGTAGTCCACGACTATCCGTTTCTTTTCCCCCGGACCGGCCTACCACCACTTGTGCTCTCCAGGGGCTGTTGCTAGCGTCGATGCCCCCCTCTTTCAGTAAACGCTGGACCTCTGACTTGATAAAAGTCATATCTTGGGCACTGTACCGCCGGCTCCTGGTGGCGACGGGCTTACAGTCTGGGGTGACGTTCGCGAATAGTGAGGGGGGTGCAACTTTCAGTGTTGCAAGGCTGCATACCATTAGGGGGGGGCAAGGGGCCGCCGAACTTCAGGGTCAGGCTTCGGTGGTTGCATTGTAAATCCAGACCGAGCAGCAGGGGGGCGCAGAGGTGAGGGAGGATATAGAGCTTGAAACGAGCGCATTCGGCGCCCTGAATCGCGAGATACGCAATACAATACCCCTTTATTTGGATCGAGTGGAACCCGGAGGCGAGGGCTCTGGTTTGGGAAGTGGGATAGGTGCGCAAGGAGCAGCGCCTTACCGTTTCTGGATGGACAAAGCTCTCCATGCTCCCGGAGTCGAAGAGGCAGGGAGTGTCACGCCCGTTGATCTGGACCTGCATCATGGAGTTCCCCAGGTGCTTTGGCCGCGATTGGCCGCGGGTGATCGCTCCCAGTTGCGGGTAGCCTGAGTCCTCAGCCGAGTCGGATTCACAAAATGGTCGCAGCCGTCAGACGCATGTGTTGGATTTAGAAGATGGCCACCACCAAGATGGCCACCCCCATGACTCGCACAAGGCCGATGACGCGTCAGAAAGGGGCGTGACCGGCCGGTGCGCAGCCGCGTTGCGGGACCTGCGGGCCTGCAAGCTCGATTTTCGGGCCTGGTGAGCTTTCTGTTTCTGGGCTTTGGGCCTGGCCAGGCAGACCCTCGCGAAATGCCCCTTCTTCCCGCATTCGCTGCAGATGGCAGAGCGGGCTGGGCAGCGTTTATGTGGATGCTGGCCCTGCCCACAGAAATAGCACGGTGTGAGCAGGTCACCGTGCGGCGCAGGCCCGTAGCATGGCCGAGTCTGGGGAAGTCCGTGGGGGGCTCGCAGTGTCCGCGGGATATGTGCCTATGTTGTGGCGGGCCACTTCCAGTGAGGTGGCGAGCGTTACCGTGTCCTGAAGGTCTTTAGCTCCATTTTCGAGGATGCGCTGCCAGATATAGGTCGAACGGATGCCGGACACAAAGGCGTCTCGGATGTGCAGGTTCATGTGGACTTCCCCCGTCACATCCTGATGGTTGCAGTTCCTGGCGAGCTTTCCACGTACTCGTCCAGCGTTTCCCCTGAGCGTTGCCGGCAGGTAGAGAGTAGGTGCCGTGCATGTATCTCATTTATGGGTTTGACAAAACGCTTTCGCAGGATCTCGATCACCTCGTCGTAAGTGGTCGCCTTCTCGATCATGGCGGAGATTCTATGGCTCACCCGGGCATGGAGTATGTGCAGCTTGCGAGGCCCTTCGACGGGAACTGCCGAGGATTCCAGGTAGGCCTCTAAGCAGAGCCAGAAATAAAAAATGTCTTTGGCTTCCGGTGTCCGTGCTTCCAGGTTGAGCCTTTCTGGCTTGAGACCGGAGTCCATCCTAACTTTCTCTGCTTATTAAATTGTAGTACCCTCAATAACGACACGCGAGTGTGGAATGGTAAATGAAGGCTTTAATAAGCAGAGAACTAGCCAGCTACAGAGATGAGTGCTCACTGAATGCCACCTACAGGGTGTCACCTTATATGCGGCTCCCTGGTGGGTGGAGGCGGAGTCCCCCAGGGTTCCAAACACGGTCTTAAAGGGGCATCACCTACATGGTGATAAGGTTACAGTAACCATTCATCACAGTGTGTGAGAGAGAGAGTGTGTGTGTGTGAGAGAGAGAGAGAAGTGTGTGTGAGAGAGAAGTGTGTGTGAGAGTGAAATGTATGTGTGTGTGTGAGAGAGAAGTGTATGTGTGTGTCAGAGAGAGAAGTGTGTTTCTGTGAGGTGTGTTTGTGCAAGAGAGATGTGTGTGTGTGTGAGAGAGGTGTGTTTGTGCAAGAGAGATGTGTGTGTGAGAGAGGGGGAGGTGTGTGTGTGTATGACAGTGTGTGCATGTGTGAAAAATTTGCATAATTTTGTGTGACACAGGTTAGTTCTGCTCCAGTAACAAAAGGAAAAGCAATATTCATCCCTCCCACTCTCAATGAAATATATAATTCATCCTTTTTATTTTCAATCAAAGCATGCAATGATATATGAATGGGTTCACCGAGAGTGGGATCCGCTAGTTTTTTGCTACTTCAAGCAGAGCCCTTCTGTGTTCTGAGGCTAATCTGTTGAACCTTTCAGTCATTGCATAATCGTCATTGCGTGCGTCTCTACGTGGTGATACTGGACGGGGCCTATATTCCCTGTACGTATCTTGGTGATACATGTCTCTGGGCGGATCCTGATTGTATGAGTCACGGGGTGGACCTCAGGGCGGATACGTATAATATGAGCCATGAGGTGGATCTCTGGGAGTGTCTCTATAGTATGAGTTACGGGGCAGATCCCTATAGTATGAGTCATTAGTTTGTTCATTCTGCTGTTTTAAACGACACGTTCTTGCCCAATGTCCATGTTTACCACAATAATTACATTTTCCAATTTTCTTGGATTCTTTTATTTGAGCAGGAACAGGGTTCTGAGTTGGCGTTTCCGGAGAAGGAGAAACTACATTTACTGCTGGGACCTTTGTGCCATTTGTGGCGACTTGCTCTGGAGCATCTGCTGCTTGAGGCTGGATCTGAGGATTGTTATGGTTTTGAGCGTTCATGCCACGATCAATTTCAATACACCATTCAACTAAGGCTCTGTAGGTACCGGCCTTCACCCAGTTGGGTAGGACCAGGTTTATAGCGTTAGACAGTTCGGGTCTCAAACCAGCGACAAAGGCGGTTTTGAATGGTCCTAAATTACTCACATCCCAACTTTCCACTCCTGGTAGGAGCTACATTCCGGAGTGTTCCAACCAAACCGTTCTAAACCTCTCCTCAAAATCTTGCAAATCCTCACAATTGTTTTGCATACAGGATGTAATTTTAGCCCAATCAGTTTTTGGTGGATTGAATCTTAATAGCCAATTTTTGATTGACATCCTCCCAGCTTCTAAATTTTGTGAATCTTCTCCAAGAGAAAGCTGAACTTCAGCCAAAAGTATTCGACTGTCACGTGAACCAACCATCACAGATAAAATCTGTACACCATCTAGTGGATGAAGACGGTAAATATTTTGCAAGCGCTGTAACTGCTCCCATGTTATTAATCCTCCCTTCTTGGGGTGAGATAGTTCTTTGGACCATCTATCTATTTTATCTGGTTCAGCGGGATCATGAACCCACTGTCGGGCATACTGGGATTTACTGGTTGTCACCTCATTCTCTCTTGTTTGACTTGTTCCGATCTTAATTTGTTTTGTGCGTAATGGCGCTAGTTTGATTACTCGTGTACTGTTACTAGGTCCGTCTATCTCGTCACTGTCTTCGTCCAAGTCAGTTATTTTATTTTGTTTAACACTTTTTGGCTTTCGAATTGGAATTGATGGGGTATCCTGGCTGACTATATTCGAATTGGCACTTAGCTGTTTTTTTGTAAAAGGATTTTGGCTGACTACATTTGAATTGGCATCTGACTGATCATTTATAAAAGGGTTTTTCGATTTCTGAGCTGTTAAAGTGTCTGTTAGCACTTTGCCATGTCCTTTCAGTTGCTCATTTCATTCTCCAACATAATTTTTTCCTCAAGTAATTTGCTGAAGTCTGTTTTTAGCCCATCATTTTGTGATATTAACTGTGAATTAACTGTTGAACTGTGGATTCCGATTCGCTATTTTTCCATAGCAATTCGCCATTTTGGAATGATAACTGTTGAACTTTGAAGTTTGCGTCTGCTAGTAATGTTTTAGTCTGTTCAAATTTTTCAAGCTTAGATTTAGCATCTCGCAACGACTGTCACGAGTTTATCTTTGGTAGATTTAAGTTCATAATCGTGTTTTGTGTTTGTAATTGTTTCTTGTTGCTTACGGAGCTGTCCCATGACTGCAAAAGACCATTTCATACGTTTTCTGTTGGTCAATCGTGTAGTTTTTCCCCAGCCTCTTATGTCGTCAATGGACTATTGGCCCTTAGATATGTCATATTTTGATTCCATTTTCGTAGTTACTTTGGATAATCCAAAATGTCTATAAATAGAAGATCTAAGAGCTCCCAAAATTTCGTGAATAGATACCTTTGGTACAGCGTGGCCGCCCTTTGAGGTTGTAGGAAGCTTTGATGTATCCTTAGAAGAGGTAGGGGTTTTGTCTGGACTTTCGTCCGCCATAACTCTTCTGAAAAAGTTCAAATTTGGGTCGCATAGAGGTGGTCGTAACCGGACCTCAGATATCGACATATCGTGTACCCAATTTCAACACTGATATCGTCGTTCCCTATACCAAATTACACCGATAGAACACATCTGTTGATTATATGTTATGCGCCTGTGCACCCGATTGGATAGCCGTTTCTTTACAAGTTCTTTTTAGGAGGGGGATGTTTCACGAGCTGTTGTGGCTTTAAGACTTTTAATGAGGTAAAAGGCAGTTTCTTACTCCAGTCTAGCCGATGTTTGGTCTTCTGTCCTTCTGTCCTTTCTTCGGTCTTCCGATTTCTTCCTACATTCACCTCCGCCTCTGCTTTCTCCTCCCCTCTTGACTGGCTCGGCAATCGCCTTCTTCCTCCGCCCCCCCCCCGCCCCCCTCTGCTGTACTATGCCAAATTGATAGAACTGCACTTTCTGTTATTGCATATATCTCTGTGACACCGCACCATGCAACTAACAATGCAGAAATTTCGACGAGACTATTTGGTGCAAAGTAATTTTATTTGGTATCTATTGATCGATTATAAAAGAAGTTCTTGTTGCAGAATTTAAAACTTTCTCATTTCAGCCCTTGCCTGCAAAAGACTTTTTCGAGAGTCAGATTATCCTTAGTAATTCAGATACATTGAATTCAAAATACAATCACAGTTTCCATGCACAGAACAGTACAAGGCTGCGCAGTTATAAAGATAGAATAGAATATAGACTGGTAGATAGTAGATAGTTTCTAGGCAAAAGTAAAGATTGATTCATGAACAGAATTATAGTCCGAAACCATGGCTTTTTAAGGAACTTGTTATCACTCTATTCCTTGCCCCTGTAACGCATTGATTGGTTTGAGTCAATTTTTAATGTTTTTGATTTGATCCTTGGGTTGTCACTCTATCAGAAGCAACAATATTTCATCAAATTTAAACTTAACATTAATGTTGCTTCTATAAATTGATCAGTCTCTTGGTATGTCTTTATCGTCTCTTGGTATGTCTTTTCGTATACTGGTATGCGTTTTATCCAGGGCACGTAAGTGGATGATGGCCAAATCTTTCTTTCAGACAAAAGATTGTTCATATGAGCTCCAATGTCAACCTAACCTTCGTTAGAAATGTTGCATTTGCTTAGCTCGTTGCAAACTGTTTGTTTCAATCAGATATTCATTTTGCACAGTCATGATGGAATCCATTTTGAATAGTTTCTGATTAAGTTTTTAAATCAATTATGAATTAAACTTACTAATTAATCCTCTCTTACCTATAAGAAATAATTAGTTTCTTTCAGATCAGTTTGAGGGAATTCAGAGGGGTCAGTTTGAGGGAATTCCTTGGGATCGGTTTGAAGATATTCATTGGGATCAATCAGTATGAGGGAATTCGGAGGGGTCAGTTTGAGCGAATTCATTGGGATTAGTGTGGAGGGAGTTCAGAGCGATCAGTTTAAGGCAATTCATTGGGATCAGTTTGAGGGAATTAAATGTGATCTGTATGAGGGAATTCATTGGGATCAGTTTGAAGAATTGATTAGGATCAGTTTGACGGAATTGTTTCGAATCAGTTTGAGGGAATCCTGAAGGGTCGGTTTGAGGGAATACATTGGGATCAGTTTGTGGGAATTCAGAGCTGTCAGTCTGAGGGAATTTGTTGGGTTCAGTTTGAGGGAATTTAGAGCGATCGGTTTGAGGGAATTTGTTGGGTTCAGTTTGAGGGTATTTGGAGGGGTCAGTTTGAGGGAATTCAATCGGATCAGTTTGAGGGAATTCAGAGCTGTCAGTCTGAGGGATTTCACTGGGGTCATTTTGAGAGAATTTAGAGCGATCGGTTTGAGGGAATTTGTTGGGTTCAGTTTGAGGGTATTTGGAGGGGTCAGTTTGAGGGAATTCAATCGGATCAGTTTGAGGGAATTCAGAGCTGTCAGTCTGAGGGATTTCACTGGGGTCATTTTGAGAGAATTTAGAGCGATCAGTTTGAGGGAATTTGTTGGGTTCAGTTTGAGGGAATTTAGAGGGATCAGTTTGAGGGAATTCATTGGGATCAGTTTGAAGGTATTCGGAGGGATCAGTTTGAGGGAATTCATTGGGATCAGTTTGAAGGTATTCGGAGGGATCAGTTTGAGGGAACTCATTGGGATCAGTTTGAAGGTATTCGGAGGGATCAGTTTGAGGGAACTCATTGGGATCAAAGAACAAAGAACAAAGAAATGTACAGCACAGGAACAGGCCCTTCGGCCCTCCAAGCCCGTGCCGACCATGCTGCCCGACTAAACTACAATCTTCTACACTTCCTGGGTCCGTATCCTTCTATTCCCATCCTATTCATATATTTGTCAAGATGCCCCTTAAATGTCCCTATCGTCCCTGCTTCCACTACCTCCTCCGGTAGCGAGTTCCAGGCACCCACTACCCTCTGCGTAAAAAACTTGCCTCGTACGTCTACTCTAAACCTTGCCCCTCTCACCTTAAACCTATGCCCCCTAGTAATTGACCCCTCTACCCTGGGGAAAAGCCTCTGACTATCCACTCTGTCTATGCCCCTCATAATTTTGTATACCTCTATCAGGTCTCCCCTCAACCTCCTTTGTTCCAGTGAGAACAAACCGAGTTTATTCAACCGCTCCTCATAGCTAATGCCCTCCACACCAGGCAACATTCTGGTAAATCTCTTCTGCACCCTCTCTAAAGCCTCCACATCCTTCTGGTAGTGTGGCGACCAGAATTGAACACTATACTCCAAGTGTGGCCTAACTAAGGTTCTATACAGCTGCAACATGACTTGCCAATTCTTATACTCAATGCCCCGGCCAATGAAGGCAAGCATGCCGTATGCCTTCTTGACTACCTTCTCCACCTGTGTTGCCCCTTTCAATGACCTGTGGACCTGTACTCCTAGATCTCTTTGACTTTCAATACTCTTGAGGGTTCTACCATTCACTGTATATTCCCTACCTGCATTAGACCTTCCAAAATGCATTACCTCACATTTGTCCGGATTAAACTCCATCTACCATCTCTCCGCCCAAGTCTCCAGACAATCTAAATCCTGCTGTATCCTCCGACAGTCCTCATCGCTATCCGCAATTCCACCAACCTTTGTGTCGTCTGCAAACTTACTAATCAGACCAGTTACATTTTCCTCCAAATCATTTATATATACTACAAAGAGCAAAGGTCCCAGCACTGATCCCTGTGGAACACCACTGGTCACAGCCCTCCAATTAGAAAAGCATCCCTCCATTGCTACTCTCTGCCTTCTATGGCCTAGCCAGTTCTGTATCCACCTTGCCAGCTCACCCCTGATCCCGTGTGACCTCACCTTTTGTACTAGTCTACCATGAGGGACCTTGTCAAAGGCCTTACTGAAGTCCATATAGACAACATCTACTGCCCTACCTGCATCAATCATCTTAGTGACCTCCTCAAAAAACTCTATCAAGTTAGTGAGACACGACCTCCCCTTCACAAAACCGTGCTGCCTCTCACTAATACGTCCATTTGCTTCCAAATGGGAGTAGATCCTGTCTCGAAGAATTCTCTCCAGTAATTTCCCTACCACTGAAGTAAGGCTCACCAGCCTGTAGTTCCCGGGATTATCCTTGCTACCCTTCTTAAACAGAGGAACAACATTGGCTATTCTCCAGTCCTCCGGGACATCCCCTGAAGACAGCGAGGATCCAAAGATTTCTGTCAAGGCCTCAGCAATTTCCTCTCCAGCCTCCTTCAGTATTCTGGGGTAGATCCCATCAGGCCCTGGGGACTTATCTACCTTAATATTTTTTAAGACACCCAACACCTCGTGTTTTTAGATCACAATGTGACCCAGGCTATCTACACCCCCTTCTCCAGACTCAACATCTACCAATTCCTTCTCTTTGGTGAATACTGATGCAAAGTATTCATTTAGTACCTCGCCCATTTCCTCTGGCTCCACACATAGATTCCCTTGCCTATCCTTCAGTGGGCCAACCCTTTCCCTGGCTACCCTCTTGCTTTTTATGTACGTGTAAAAAGCCTTGGGATTTTCCTTAACCCTATTTGCCAATGACTTTTCGTGACCCCTTCTAGCCCGCCTGACTCCTTGCTTAAGTTCCTTCCTACTTTCCTTATATTCCACGCAGGCTTCGTCTGTTCCTAGCCTTTTAGCCCTGACAAATGCCTCCTTTTTCTTTTTGACGAGGCCTACAATATCACTCGTCATCCAAGGTTCCTGAAAATTGCCGTATTTATCTTTCTTCCTCACAGGAACATGCCGGTCCTGTATTTCTTTCAACTGCCACTTGAAAGCCTCCCACATGTCAGATGTTGATTTGCCGTCAAACATCCGCCCCCAATCTATGTTCTTCAGTTCCCGCCTAATATTGTTATAATTAGCCTTCCCCCAATTTAGCACATTCATCCTCGGACCACTCTTATCCTTGTCCACCAGTACTTTAAAACTTACTGAATTGTGGTCACTGTTACCGAAATGCTCCCCTACTGAAACATCTACCACCTGGCCGGGCTCATTCCCCAACACCAGGTCCAGTACCGCCCCTTCCCTAGTTGGACTGTCTACATATTGTTTTAAGAAGCCCTCCTGGATGCTCCTTACAAACTCCGCCCCGTCTAAGCCCCTGGCACTAAGTGAGTCCCAGTCAATATTGGGGAAGTTGAAGTCTCCCATCACCACAACCCTGTTGTTTTTACTCTTTTCCAAAATCTGTCTACCTATCTGCTCCTCTATCTCCCGCTGGCTGTTGGGAGGCCTGTAGTATACCCCCAACATTGTGACTGCACCCTTCTTATTCCTGATCTCTACCCATATAGCCTCACTGCCCTCGGAGGTGTCCTCTCGCAGTACAGCTGTGATATTCTCCCGAACAAGTAGCGCAACTCCGCCTCCCCTTTTACATCCCCCTCTATCCCGCCTGAAACATCTAAATCCTGGAACGTTTAGCTGCCAATCCTGCCCTTCCCTCAACCAGGTCTCTGTAATGGCAACAACATCATAGTTCCAAGTACTAATCCAAGCTCTCAGTTCATCTGCCTTACCCGTAATGCTCCTTGCATTAAAACATATGCACTTCAGGCCACCAGACCCGCTGTGTTCAGCAACTTCTCCCTGTCTGCTCTGCCTCAGAGCCACACTGTCCCTATTCCCTAGTTCTCCCTCAATGCTCTCACCTTCTGACCTATTGCTCCCGTGCCCACCCCCCTGCCATACTAGTTTAAACCCTCCCGTGTGAGGGTTTGAAGGTATTCGGAGGGATCAGTTTGAGGGAATTCATTGGGATCAGTTTGAGGGAATTCGGAGAAGGCAGTTTGAAGGAATTCCTTGGGATCAGTTTGAGGGGATTCATTGGACTCAATTTAAAGAATTCAGAGGGGGCAGTTTGAGAGAATTCATTGGGGTCAGTTTGATGGAATTTGGACGGATCAGTTTGAGGGAATTTGGAGGGGTCAGTTTGAGGGTGTTATGGGCAGGGTAGAGAGAACCCCAAAGTGTATCATGGAGTTCACCTGACCCGCAACTTTTAATAGATTGTGGTATGGGGAGCAGCACACGGCTAACTCTACAGGTGTGGCATAGCAGAAATGGAAAGGTATTTTTTTAAAGCAAAACAATGTTTATTCTATGAACTCAAGTTAACCTTTTAAAAACATACAGTGAACATCTTAACAACCATTAATTCAAATACAGCCTCCAAAGAATACAACACTAAGTAATCCTTATTACATTCCCAAACAACATTCAGAAGACAAAATACCCTATTAACACAAAGGTCAGGTTTAAATTCACTATGGAGAACATTTACCCCGTTGAAAATCCCAAATGAACATTCATCTCATGCAGAGATTCATACACATCCTGCTGTGATTTCAGCTTCTCCAAAACTAAAATGAAACCAAACTCACCCTGCAGCAAAAAGCCTAAAGCGAAAGTAAAAAGCTTACAGACATCCCAGCTCCACCCACTCTCTGACATCACTACAGTAATAAACACCGTTTTCTTAAAGGTACACCCACTACAGATATTTATATACACACCCATTTAGAAACACCCATTTCTTAAAGGTAATCTCACATGACACCTCCCCCCAAGAAAAAAACAACCATCAAGTTGGTTTCATTTTTCACCTTTTTTACTATCCTTTAAGAAATGCACACAGTAAATATACTTTTTTGTTTCAAAAAAACAACACACGCAAACCACCATAGAAAGCATCCTATCGGGCTGCATCACAGCCTGGTATGGCAACTGCTCAGCCCAGGACCACAAGAAACTTCAGAGAGTCGTGAACACCGCTCACTCCATCACACGAGCCTGCCTCCCATCCATTGACTCCATCTACACCTCCCGCTGCTTGGGGAAAGCGGGCAGCAAAATCAACGATCCTTCCCACCCGGCTTACCCACTCTTCCAACTTCTTCCATCAGGCAAGAGATACAGAAGTCTGAGAACACGCACGAACAGGCTCAAAAACAGCTTCTTCCCCACTGTCACTAGACTCCTAAATGACCCTCTTATGGACTGACCTCATTAACACTACACCCTGCATGCTTCATCCGATGCCAGTGCTTATGTAGTTACATTGTATATGTTGTGTTGCCTTTTATGTATTTTATTTTATTCCCTTTTCTTCTCATGTACTTAATGATCTGTTGAGCTGCTCGCAGAAAAATACTTTTCACTGTACCTCGTACACGTGACAATAAACAAATCCAATCCAATCCAATAATAATATAGCCCATTTTGTTCTTCTTCCTCCAACAGAAATCTTTCTCGATTGACAGTGTCTTTGAACAAGAAGGTCTCTGCACGATCCATCCATTTCTCTACGCCTCAGCATTTCTCTTTCAAGCCAGATACTTTAGTTCAATCTGATCACAGAGTCCCTTGTAATTCTCCAACACAAGAGCATTGGTTATCACAGCTTTCAGGCAGTCAAATGCTGTCCGCTGTCCACTGAAATTTTCGACGTTTCTTCAGCAAGTCCATCAGTGGAGCAAGCACGCTGCAAACATTTGGCACATATGTGCGATCAAATCCACTCATGCCAAGAAATCACATTATTTCCCTTTGTGTCGAGGGAATTGAAAACTCCTCAATAACTGTTGGTTTCACATCCCGTGTGACCATTCGACCTGTCCGTTTGTATGGCCAAGGAATGTGACTTGGACTTTTCCAGATTCACCTTTGGCTAGGTTTATCACCAAACCCGCCTCCTGAAGTCGAACGAATAACTCCCTCAAATGTTTTAATGTTCTTTCCATGTCTGACTGAAAATTACCAGATCGTCAATGTATACCGCACAATTGGGTAATCCTGAACCAACTTTGTTAGTTAACCGTTGAAATGTGGCTGCGGCATTTTTCATGCCAAATGGCATAACTTTGAATTGGTATATACCATCTGGAGTCACAAAGCTGAAATCTCCTTCGCCCTTTCGGATAAAGGTACCTGCCAGTAACCTTTAAGTAAATCCAGTTTGGAAATAAAAGCTGATTGTCCCACTTTCTCAATGCAATCCTCCAAACGTGGGATAGGATAAGTGTCCGTGCTTGTAACTGCATTAACCTTTCCATAGTCCACACACAACCGTTGGGTACCGTCTGGTTTTGGTACCATCACTATGGGTGACCTCCAGTGGCTGCAACCCACTTCAATTATGCCATTTTTAAGCATGCTTTCAATCTCTTTGTTAACCTGTGCCAATTTTAAAGGGTTAAGTCTATATGGATGTTGTTTGATTGGAACAGCATTTCCCACATCTACATCATGTATAGCCATTTTAGTACTTCCCACTTTATCTCTACAAACTTGTCCACGTGATATCAATAACTCTTTCAGGGCAGTCCGTTTTTCCTCTGGAAGGTAACTCAACAATTTATCCCAATTTTTACGAACATCCTCATTTTCCAATTTAATTTGACGTATGTCAAATTCACAGTCATCTGGATTTGGTTCGTCATTTTGAGATAGAATCATTAAAACTGTAGCCATCTGGGATGGCCAAGTCCCGATTACAAAATGGACACTTTGCAAAGAATGCAGGGAAAATTGACAATACTGAGAAAGCAAGCAGGTGCAGGGTTTGTCTGATGATTGGAGCTTCAGCTCCCAGACAAGACCGAAACTGCAAAGCCATTACCATACTAATGAGCCATCTCTGGGGACAAAAGAGTTACATTTAAGTAAATAATACCAAGGTAGACACCCTGGCGCCAGAGGAGACGAGAACAAAGCAGCCCAACGGCCACCTTGGACACGCCCAGCCATCAGGGTACCCACCCCTTTATTGGAGGAAATCGAGGGGCCAAATGGCCTACTCCTGCTCCTAGTTCTTATGTTCTTATGTTCCTGTTTGAAGGTTTGTTAAGTCTTTTGGATGTTAAAAGGACAGCTTACAGGGTTACTTCGTGATGTAGTCTTTGGGGTTGTATTTAAATTAATGGTGGCTTAGATGTTCACTGTTTGTTTTAAAAAAGGTTAACTTGCGCTCATATAATAAACATTGTTTTGTTTTTTTAAAATACTTGCCTTTTTCTGCTGTACCACACCTGTAGAGTGGGCTGTGTGCCCCCCATACCACAATCTATGAAAAGTTGTGGGTCAGGTGAACTCGATGATACACTTTGGGGTTCTTTCAACCCTGACCCACAACAATTGGGGGCTCGAGGGGGATAAAAGTCCATCTATTGGATTGGCTTAGTGAACTTGAAAACAGTGAGGGGTGAGCATATTGTGGTTGCTTTTCAGGTGTGGTATTCTTGTCAGTAGGGAGTGTGTTGTAGACAATGGCTCTTTCAGAGGCCCAGAAGTTTTTAGGGGTGGAGACGGTCACACGCAGTACCTTACAGACAGAGACTAAAAGCAGACTGTTAGATTTGGCAAAAACTTTGCAGTTAACATTACCTGACAAAGTGCGGAAAGATGAGGTAATTATGGCAGTAGCTAAGCATTTAAGGTTGCCTGAGATACAGTCTGACTCATTAGAAATGGCAAAGATCCAGTTGCAGATTAAGCAACTTGAACATGAAAAATAATTAAAGCAACTTGAATATGCAATGAGAGAAAAAGAAAGAGAGAGGGAGATACAGATCGGGGAAAAAGAAAAGGAGAGAGAAGGAAGAAACAAAGAAAGAGTAGCCCTAGCAGAACAAAAAGAAATAGATAGAGAGGAAAGGGAAAAAGGGAGAGAGCTTGTACTTCAGAAAATGGCTATGATACATAACAGTCAGTTAGAATTGGCAGACGTAAAGGGAAATGTATAGTTGGATGATAGTGATGAGGATAGTGAGAAAGAGCGTCAAAGGCATGGTGGGGATCTTTTTAAATATGTCCAAGCATTGCCAAGGTTTGACGAGAAGGAGGTAGAAGCCTTTTTCATTTCATTTGAGAAGGTAGCTAAACAAATGAAATGGCCACAGGACATGTGGGTATTACTGATTCAAACAAAGCTGGTACGTAGGGCTAGTGACGTGTTTGCATCATTACCGGAGGAGGTATCTGAGATATGAGGAGGTGAAAAAATCCATCTTGGGTGCATATGAACTATGCCTGAAGCTTACAGACAAATTTAAGGAAATAATTTGGTCAAACATACATGGAGTTTGAAAGGCTCAAACAGAGTAATTTGATAGGTGGATAAGGGCTTTGAAAATAGACCAAATGTATGAAGCTCTCAGAGAAATTATACTTTTGGAGGAGTTTAAAAGTTCAATTCCTGATGTAGTGAGAACTCATGTGGAAGAGCAGAGGGTTAAAACTGTGAGATTAGCAGCAGAAATGGCAGATGATTATGAATTAGTTCATAAATCAAAGCTTGGTTTCCGACATCAGTTTTAGCCTGTGAGGGATAGAAACTGGGGACTTGAGAAATACTCAAGTGGTAAAGGTAAAGGTGATCTGATGGGAGATAATAAGGAGAGTGTACCTCAGGTTAAAAAAGAAATCCAGGAGGGTGGAAAAGAAATGAAAAGTTTTAAATGTTTTCACTGTAATCAACTAGGCCATGTAAAGTCACAGTGTTGGTGGTTGAAGAACAGCACTGGGAAGGCTGATGTGGTAAAACAGGATAAAACAGTGGGATTTGTTAAAGTGGTAAAGGAAAGCCCAAGTGAAGCGAAGGAGGTGCGAAAGATTGTACAGCATGATCAAGAGGTGATTGATAAGAAGGTGCCAGATCTCTTTAAAGAATTTACTTGTGTGGGTAAAGTTTACTCATGTGTATCAGGAGGAGCAGGTAAAGAAGTCACAATTTTAAGAGATACGGGAGCTAGTCAATATTTAATGGTATGAGATGAGGAGTTATGTAGTTTGGGAAGAATGTTGCCAGAAAAGGTGGTAATATGTGGAATTCAGGGTGAGAGGAGTAACATTCCATTATATCAGGTAAGGTTGGAAAGTCCAGTGAAGAGTGGCAAAGTGGTAGTAGGAGTAATAGAGAAACTATCTTGTCCAAGAATAGTTTATCTTGGGTAATGATATAGCTGGATCGCAAGTGGGAGTGATGCCTACTGTGGTTAATAAGCCAGTGGAAAATCAGACAACTGAAGTGTTGAAGGACGAATATCCTTGGATTTTTCCGGATTGTACAGTAACAAGGTCGCAAAGTCATAGGTTAAGACAAGAGGAGAAATCAAAGAGTGAAGATGACGTTGAAGTGCAATTATCAGAAACGATTTTTGATCAGATGGTTAAAAAAGAACAAGAACAGGTGGAGGATGAGGCGGATATTTTCAGTTCAGGAAAATTGGCTGAGTTACAACAGAAAGATATAGAAATAAAAATAAAACGGATGTATCAGAAAGCATAGGAAGAGAAAGAGGAATCTGAGTGTATTCCAGAATGTTATTACCGTAAAAGTAATGTCTTGATAAGAAAATGGAGACCTTTACACATGCAGGCGGATGCAAAGTGGGCAGAAGTTCCTCAAGTAGTGTTGCCGGTAGGGTATAGAAAGGAGGTGTTGCGAGTTGCATATGAGGTACCAGTGGGAGGTCATTTGGGAGTAAGGAAAACTCAAGCTAAAATACAAAAACATTTTTATTGGCCTGGACTACATAATGTAGTTACATTTTGACAATCAACCTAATTGATTGCGTAGGGCTACTTCCTAAAACAAAAAGTGGGAATCAGTATCTTTTGACTATAATGGATGTGTCTACTAGATTTCCAGAGGCCATTCCAGTATGTAATATGACAGCTAAAAAGATTGCGGAGGAGTTGCTTCAATTCTTTACTAGATATGCTCTACCCACAGAAATACAATCGGATCAAGGATCAAATTTTACCTCAAAGTTATTCAAAGAAGTTATGGACAGCTTAGTAATAAAACAATTTAAATCAACTGCGTACCATCCAGAATCGCAGGAGCGTTAGAAAGGTGGCATCAGACATTAAAGACAATGTTGAGGGCTTATTGTCAAGATTATCCAGAGGATTAGGATAAAGGAATTCCATTCGTACTGTTTGCAATTAGGGATGCGACTAATGAGTCAACCAAATTTAGTCCTTTTGAACTAATTTTTGGCCATCAGGTAAGAGGACCATTTAAATTGATTAAGGAAAAATTGGTGGGTGAGAAATCGGAAATTACATTATTGGATTACATGTCAAATTTTAGGGACCGATTAAATAGAGCAGGTGATTGGCTAGACAACATTTAAAAGTTGCACAACATGTGATGAAACAGGTAGCGGAAGAGAAATCCAAAGTTCGTAGTTTTGCCAGTGGAGATAAAATTTTAGTCTTGTTATCAGTGGCAGGTGAACATTTAAAAGCAAGGTTTTGTGGACATTATCAAATTGAAAAGAAATTAAGTGAGGTGAATTATGTGGTAAAAACACCAGATAGAAGGAAAACTCACCGAGTGTGTCATGCGAATATCCTTAAAGGGTACTTTGAAAGGGAAGGAGAGAAAAAGGAGGAAGTTTTCATGATTCTTACTCAAAGTGACGAACAAAATCCAGATGACTGTGAATTTGACATACCTCAAATTAAATTGGAAAATGAGGATGTTCTTTAAAATTGGGATAAATTGTTGAGTTACCTTCAAGAGGAAAAACAAACTGACCTGAAAGAGTTATTGATATCTGTAGAAGCAGATATTAATTAACAGAAATTGGATTGATTCTTATACTCAGTTATGTCAGCCATTAAATGATCTTTTAAAAGGAAACAGAAAATCAAAAGATCAAGTTAAACTCAATTCAGAACAAAAACAATCATTTCTGAATTTGAAAAAGGTCTTGTGTTCGGCACCAGCCTTAGGTATTCCAAACAACGGAAAACCTTTTACCATGTTTGTTCATGAAAGAGATGGTTACACGACTGCAGTTCTAGCTCAAGAACATGGTGATCAGTTAAGACCAGTTGGGTACTATTCCCTTAAACTTGACAATGTGGCACAAGCATTTGGCAGTTGTTTACGAGCCATGGAAGCCACATGTCGAGCTGTAATGATGACATCAGGCCTTGTTCTAGACCAAAAATTAATCATTAAATGTCCACACTCAGTCCATTCTCTACTATCCATGAACAGAGTGTCACAAGTTACATCAGCGAGATGGACTAGGTGGACAGCAGTACTGGAAGCTCCCAACCTATATTTTCACAAAGCTAGTCCTATAAACCCATCATCCTTGCTCCCGCTTCCCGAGGAACAAAAGGGAGGGGAGGGAGAAGGGCATGACTGTGTGAAAATAATAGAGGAAATGGAAGAAGTACGCTTAGTAGAAGAAGAGCCACTACAGAACCCAGATTTAATCCTATTCACTGATGGTTCCTCTTTTATTGACAAGGGTATCAGAAAAGCTGGGTGGGCAGTCACAAGCCCATACGAAGTATTAGCTGAAGGAAGCTTGCCCCCAGGTACATCAGCTCAGCAGGCCGAATTAAAGGCACTGACAGAAGCATGTCATGTGGCAAGAGATAAAACTGCTAACATCTATACTGACTCCAGATATGGTTTTGGAGTAGCACATGATTTTGGCCATCTGTGGAGAAAAAGAGGATTTTTCACAATGGCAGGTACACCTATCCGAAATGGACAGGAAGTACAAAATCTTCTAGAAGCTATGGTTTTACCAAAAGAAGTATCAGTTCTAAAATGCAAAGCCCATACTCATGGAGACTCTATGGAAGCAAGAGGAAATGCTCTTGCTGACCAAGCAGCAAGGGAAGCTGCCTCCCTTTGTGCCTCTCAGTGGCATCAGGAATCCAGTCACATTTACAAATTGGGAGTAACTACCTTATTACATGATTTACGTGAAATGCAGAATGATTGTACAAAGGAAGAAAAATGGACATGGTTAGAATCAGGTATTCAACCAGGTGATGATGATGACATTTGGAGAGAAGTTCAAACTTGTAAACCAGTTGCACCACAATCGCTAATGCCTTTTTTAGCTCAACAAATTCATTCATGGGGACACATATCACCTCAACAAATGATGGATCGATTCCATAGAAGTTGGTGTGGTAAAGGATTCAAAAAACATGCACAATTGGTAGCAAACCGCTGTGTAACCTGTCAAAAGAATAACTTGGGACCCATAACATCAATGCCTCAATTAAGAGCTCCTGCTCCTGCAGGTCCATTCCAGGATATACTGGTAGATTACATCACCCTTCCTAAATGTCAAAAGTACAATGACGTCCTTGTAATAGTGGATAAATTCTGCAGATGGGTGGAAGCTGCTCCAGCTAGAAGAGGGACAGCTGCCCATACAGCCAAAGTGCTATGCAAAGACTTTATCCCTAGATGGGGAGTTCCAGCTAGCATTGACTCAGACAATGGATCCCACTTTGCAGGTGCTGTTTGTAAAGAAGTCTGTAGACTACTAAACATTAACTGGAATTTACACTGTCCTTATCATCCACAACCATCAGGACAAGTGGAACGTATGAATCGAACTTTGAAAGAAAGACTGTCTAAATACAGCCAGGAAGGCATGAATTGGGTCCAAGCTTTGCCAATAGTGTTATGCAGTATTAGAGCTACACCAAACAGAACAACAGGCCTGAGTCCATTTGAAATCATCACAGGCAGACCAATGTCTCTGCCAGGAACTATTGACTTGCGGAAAGCAGACTGTCATTTAATGAGTGATACTTTGTTGTCTTACTGTCAAGATCTAACAAATGCAGTTAGCTCTGCTTCTCAACAGGTGTTAGCTGCGTGGGGAGATCCTCCAGAAGGTGGGCACGACCTGGTGCCTGGTGAAGAAGTGTACGTTAAAAAGCTGCAAAAGGAACCCTTCGGATCAAAGTGGGAAGGTCCTTTCGTAATCCTTCTCACCACCCAATCCGCTGTGAAGTTAAAAGGAAAGAAAAGTTGGATTCACGCATCACACGTGAAGCGCGCGTACAAGTAAAATGTTTGCCGCAATTTTAATTTTCAGTTATTTGATTGGCTTTGTGAACGTTGTATCAGAACTGAATAAGAACACATTCCTTTACACATCTACGATATATGCTAAAAACTTTAATATTTCTAATTGTTGGGTATGCATTGCAACCCCAACTAACTCAGGGAAGGGTATTCCCTTTCTAACTATTCCCTTTAATGCTTCAGAAACGGCAGAATGGTACATCTATCAAAGTGTCCCTCACTCTGTGGTGATCCGTTCTGGAGCATATTCATGTGAAAAAGGAAGGTTCCAGGTTCGCATCCAAAAATATATTAAACTATGGAAATCTGCAGGTTATCCACTAAATACCTTTTTAGGATGGCACCAACTTAAATATAACCCTAACCAAAAACCTCAACATCTCAACCTCCCAACTAATGGTAAACAAAACGGATCAATTTGCTTCATGAGTAAGAACCCTAAAGGGATACAAATGGGTAATAGTATTTGTACTAATTATGTAGATGTTAACACAGCTTATAAATGTACAAACGATCTCTTACAAAGAGTTCTGCGGTCCTCAAAGATAACAGGCATACCTAATCTCAAAAATAATAAAATATTCGAAGACCGATGGTTCTTAGAAAATATTTACTTATATTCTGCTTATAATGGAACTTATTTTATTTGTGGTAATAAAGCATATCCCTGGCTCCCAACATCCTGGTCAGGATCTTGCTATTTAGGATACATTGTACCGGCTATTCGTCATGTGATTAATCTTCCTCATGCTTCAGAAGCAGTTGCTCGAAGGAACAAACGTTCCATTTTCTTAAAAGATGCAATTTTTGATAGAATGATTCCATTCTATCAGGAAATGAGGATGGAGAATAAATTGAATAAAATAACAACCATCATACAAAACGTAGCTGATTACACCGCCACTGCCCTAGATAAAATTTCTGACGAAATGCGAGCAATTAGAACCGTGGTATTACAAAATCGAATGACACTTGACTATGTGCTAGCTGAAAAAGGTGGCACCTGCGCCCTGATTGGTGCAGAGTGTTGCACTTTCATTCCCGATAACTCGAAAGAAGTTAAAGATTTGGCATTACATATCCAAAACGAAATCAAAAAACTTGATCCACCCCAATTTGTCTCTCTCTGGGATAAAATTTGTGGGTGGCTTGGACCCACTGGAATGTCCACAATAAGAATAATCTCATTCTCCTGTGTAGCTGTATTCACCATTTACATAACATACCAATGTGCTAAGTGCATAAAAAACCTATTCGCTAAACGCAGGGGACCAACTATCAGAATGATTCAAACTAACCCAACGGTACCCGTAATTGATGAACTTGAGCTGAAATACTATTATTGAAATATTACTGATCAATCAACTATTTGACTATTATTAACATATTGTATAATTTATTAATACTGAATCAGTAGGATCAAATTTGATTAATTCATTAATTATAATAATTATTTTGACTGTATTATTAACAGTGTATAATTTATTAATACTGAATCAGTAGGGTCAAATTTGATTAATCTATTAATTATAATAATTATTTTGAAATGCCTGTTGCAATGTTAATTCCATTTTATTGTTTAAAACTGCAATGATTCTTTGCGCTTTTACCTATCCTATCGCATTAATGATGTATTTTAATCTTTCCTGATATATCTCAATTTTTCGATTTATCAAAGGGCCGACTGTAGAAGCCAGGTATTTCGAATACAACTAGTATAGGTAAAAGATAGCTATTTAAGCATAAATGTTGAGCCCCACTTTTAATACCCATTTATACAGCATAATTCACTTATACTGAAGTCCGTTGTTCTGGCAAATGCATATTTTCAAAGACAGTGTGACATTAAAAAAAAAAGCACAGTTGCAAGATTATTTGACACTGTCTTGTGCTAATTGTCAAGGTCAAGGGATTGAATACACAGCAACATGAAGGCACCATTGTTCACAATGCAGATAACAGCTAGGTCAGAAAAGCTGATGTTGCACATTGAAGATGGACGGCTTGCCATCAAATAAAATGTGTTTGAGTCTAACCCAAACCAATTAGGATTATATTGGGGTGTAATTAGATGACTTAAGACAGATATGAAAGTGTATAACTGAAAAGTTTCTCCCGGCCATTTTAGGTTAGGTTTGGGGGTTCTGTCAGTCTAACAGTCTGTGTCAGTGATGTTAGTCCACTTTTGACTTTGAGTTTGAGTTTAGCTGAAGATTAGCTTTCTCTCTCTCTTCATGTTTCATTGCCAGACTTTGACCTTTTAAAAGTTACTTTCGAGCTGTCTGCCTAAGCAAAGAAAGATAATGTCTGTAATTCTCTAAAAGCTTCGAATTGTCTACGAATTGCCTTTTAAATGACTTTCAAATTGTAATCAAGCGACTACAAATAAAACAATTCTTTTTGGCACCTGAGGAGTTTATACTGCAAATTTCTGCTGAGTTCCAGTATTCGCAAAGTGCTACTGATAACCGAATAGCAGAGATGATATAAATTCCTTCAACTTTACACAGTCGAATAATACAAGGAATCATACAACTTAACACAGTCTATAAATAGTACAAATCTTATGACTTGTCGTATTGCGCCAGGACTTGATTCATCAACTAAGCTTCCCCCAAACTTGGCGTGGTTCGACAGGTTAAGATTCCTTAAATTAAAGATTCCTTCAATATCACATGGGCAAGTTTGTGGAGATAAATTGGGAAGTACTAAAATGGCTATACATGATATAGATGTGGGAAATGCTGTTCCAATCAAACAACATCCATATAGACTTAACCCTTTAAAATTGGCACAGTTTAACAAAGAGATTGAGAGTATGCCTTTGAGGCAGATGGCTGTCTTTTCCATTTCCTCAGGGTCCCCTTCAGCGTCACCAATGGGGTTTCGGTCTTCCAATGAACGATGGACCGAATGGTCGACCAGTACGGGCTGCGGGCCACATTCCCGTACTTGGATAATGTTACCATCTGCCGCCATGACCTGCAGGACTACGACGCCAACCTTCAAAAATTCCTCCGCACCGCCCGACTCCTTAATTTGACATATAATAAGGATAAATGCGTTTTCCGCACAACCTGGCTAGCCATCCTCGGCTATGTCGTGGAAAACGGAGTCCCAGGGCCTTACCCTGAACGCATGCGCCCCCTCCTGCAACTCTCCCTCCCCCACTGCCCCAAGGCCCTGAAAAGGTGCTTGGGGTTCTTCTCCTACTATACCCAGTGGGTCCCCAACTATGCGGACAAAGCACCCACTCATTAAGTCCACCACTTTTCCCCTGACGGCTGAGGCCCGACTGGCCTTCAACCGCATCAGATCCAAAATTGCCAAGGCCACGATGCACGCCATGGGACGAATCCATCCCATTCCTGGTGGAAAACGATGCATCTGACTTTGACACTCTTAACCAGGCAGGGAGGCCTGTCGCCTTTTTTTCCCTTACCCTCCATGCCTCCGAAATTTGACACTCCTCTGTTGAAAAGGAGGCGCAAGCCATTGTGGAAGCTGTGCGGCACTGGAGGCATTACCTGGCCGGCAGGAGATTCATTCTCCTCACGGATCAACGGTCAGTTGCCTTCATGTTCAATAACACGCAGCGGGGCAAAATTAAGAACGACAAGATTTTGCGGTGGAGGATCAAGCTCTCCACCTATAACTACGACATCTTGTATCGTCCTGGGAAGCTCAATGAGCCCCCAGATGCCCTGTCCCGTGGCACCTGCGCCAACGCGCAGGCTGACCGGTTATGGGCTATCCACAACGACCTCTGTCAGCCGGGGGTCACCCGGCTTCTCCACTTTGTCAATGCCCGCAACCTGCCCTACTCCACAGAGGAGGTCAAGGCCATGACCAGGGACTTTCAAGTCTGTGCGGAGTGCAAGCCGCACTTCTATTGTAGGGCGGCACGGTAGGACAGTGGTTAGCACAATTGCTTTACAGCTCCAGGGTCGCAGGATCGATTCCCGGCTTGGGTCACTGTCTGTGCGGAGTCTGCACGTTCTCCTCGTGTGTGCATGGGTTTCCTCCGGGTGCTCCGGTTTCCTCCCACAGTCCACCTTTGTACAGGTTAGGTGGATTGACCATGCTAAATTGCCCTTAGTGTCCAAAATTGCCCTGAGTGTTGGGTGGGGTTACTGGGTTATGGGGATAGGGTGGGAGTGTGGGCTTGGGTAGGGTGCATTTTCTAAGAGCCGGTGCAGCCTCGATGGGCCGAATGGCCTCCTTCTGCATTGTAAATTCTATGAAATCTATCGGCCAGACAAGGCCCACCAGGTGAAGGCGTCCCGCCCTTTTGAACGTCTCAGTATGGATTTCAAATGGCCACTCCCCTTCACCGATCGTAACGTGTACTTCCTCAACGTTGTTGATGAGTACTCAGTTTTCTTTTCGCCTTCCCATGCCCTGACATGACCTCTGCCACAGTTACCAAGGCATCTTCACCCTGTTCGGTTTCCCCACTTATATTCACAGCGATCGGGGATCCTCATTCATGAGCGATGAGCTGCGTCAGTACCTGCTCAGTAAGGGCATCGTCTCGAGCAGGACTACCAGCTACAGCCCCAGGGGAAACGACCAGGTGGAGAGGGAGAATGCTACGGTCTGTAAGGCCATCCTTTTGTCCCTACAGTCTAGAGGTCTCCCAGTCGCCCGCTGGCAGGAAGTCTACCCTGACGCGCTCCACTCCATCCGGTCACTATTGTGTACTGCCACTAACGAGACCCCTCACAACCGTCTATTTGTCTTTCCTAGGACGTCAATCTCCGGGGTCTCGCTTCCTACCTGGGTCATGACTCCTGGGCCGGGCCTCCTCCGAAAGCACGTGAGGAGCCATAAGGCCGACCCCTTGGTCGAGAGGGTTCACCTCCTCCATGCGAACCCTCAGTATGCATACGTGACACACCGTGACGGGCGGCAGGACACAGTCTCCCTCAGGGACCTGGCCCCCGCGGGTACCCCTGCGCCCACCATCACCTCACCGCTTCCTTCTACCTCCCCACCTACCCCATCAACTGATACCCCTGCACCCACCAACACCTCCCCATCTACCCCATCAACTCATCCGGAGTCCAGTAGCACCACCCCTGTGCCGTCACCCTGTCCGGGACCCCGTTGTGAGGACGACGTGCTCCCGGAGTCGAAGGTCTCGACGCCAGCGCCTACACTGCGACGTTATCAGCGGACAATACACCCTCCTGTGAGACTGAACCTGTGAGCCCACTTCACCCGCGCAGGACTTTTTATTAACAGGGGGTGAATGTGCTGAGCCACGTATGGCTGTTGTATATATTATTGTTTTTACTCACTGTTACTATTGTTGTGTTGCTGTTGTTGGCTCCGCCTGTGGCTCCGCCCCTCTGAGAAGGTATATAACCCATCGATCCGGGACAGCCTCTCAGTGCGGGAGAAGCTACTGGTGGGCACATTCTAGCTGATTGAAACCACAGTTCTTTTTAACTACCGTTTCAACTGGATTGATTGGTATCAGTACCTTTACCCGAAAGGGCGAAGGATATTTTCGTTTTTGTGACTACAGATTGTATATACCAATTCAAAGTTATGCCATTTGGCATGAAAAACGCCCCAGCCACATTTCAACAGTTAACTAACACAGTCGTTTCAGAATTACCCAATTGTGCGGTATACATCGACAATCTGGTAATTTTCAGCCAGACCTGGAAAGAACATTTAAAACATCTGATGGAGTTATTCGATCGACTTCAGGAGGCGGGTTTGGTGATTATCATAGAATTTACAGTGCAAAAGGAGGCGATTCGGCCCATCAAGTCTGCACCGGCTCTTGGAAAGAGCACCCTACCCAATGTCAACAACTCCACCCTATCCCCATAACCCAGTAACCCCACCCAACACTAAGGGCAATTTTGGACACTAAGGGCAATTTATCATGGCCAATCCACCTAACCTGCACATCTTTGGACTGTGGGAGGAAACTCCCGGAGCACCTGGAGGAAACCCACGCACACACGGGGAGGATGTGCAGACTCCGCACAGACAGTGACCCAAGCCGGAATCGAACCTAGGACCCTGGAGCTGTGAAGCAATTGTGCTATCCACAATGCTACCGTGCTGCCCCAATAAGCATCGCCGAAAGTGGATTTAGAATAGCCCAAGTCACTTTCCTTGGCCATACAATCGGACAGGGTCGAATGGACCCACGGGATGCAAAAACAAAAGTTATTGGGGAGTTTCCAATACCCTCGACACGACGGAAACTAATGCGATTTCTTGGTATGAGTGGATTTTACCGGAAATTTGGACCAAATTTTAGCAGTGTGGTCGCTCCACTGACGTACTTGCTCAAGAAGTGTCACAAATTCCAGTGGACAGCGGACTTTCAACAGGCATTTGAAAGCCTGAAAGCTGTGATAACTAATGCTCCTGTGTTGGAGAATTACAAGGGACTCTGTGATCAGATTGAACTAAAGTATCTGACTTTAAAGAGAAATGCCGAGGTGTAGAGAAATGGATGGATCGTGAAGAGACCTTCTTGTTCAAAGAGACTGTCAATCGAGAAGGAGTTTCAGTTGGAGGAAGAACGAAAAAAAAAATGGACTATATTATTATACCTGTTTGTGTGTGTTGTTTTTTTGAAACGATAAAGTATATTTACTGTGTGCATTTCTTAAAGGATAGTGCAAAGGTGAAAAATGAAATCATCTTGAGGTTGATGGTTTATTTTTTTTTCTTGGGGGGGAGGTGTCATGTGAGAGTGCCTTTAAGAAATGGGTGTTTAAGAAATGTACCTTTAAGAAATTGAGCTGCTCATGTTACTGGAGTGATGTCAGAGTGTGGGTGGAGCTCAGTTCTACTCCTGCTTTTTAGTTTCAGTTTGAGAAAAGCTTGGGTGTGTCTGTGTTTTTCAGTGAGCTGCATCTGAAGTTTAAACAAAGAGCTGTACTGTTGATCTCTGCCATCCAAAGACTATCAATGGATCATTTGGTGAACCCAGAATTGTAAAAGGTCTCAGTATTGAATGTAAACCTAATGTGCTCCTGTTTGAAAGTTTGTTACGTATTTTGGATGTTAAAAGGACAGCTTACTTAGTGTTGTAGTCTTTGGGGTTGTATTTGAATTAATGGTTGCTTAGATGTTCACTGTTTGTTTTAAAAAATGTTAACTTGCGTTCATAGAATAAACATTGTTTTGTTTTTAAAAATACTTGTCCTTTTCTGCTGTACCACACCTGTGGAGTGGGCCGTGTGCTCCCCATACCACAAACTATTAAATGTTGTGGGTCAGGTGAACTCCATGATACACTTTGGGGTTCTCTAAACACTGACACATAACAGAACTCAAGTTAACCTTTTTAAAACATACAGTGAACATCTTAGCTCACCCTGACTTGGAGGCGTACCTGAACAAGAGACCCTAGCTGTTCAAGTGAAGACAAGCATCCAGCAGAGGGCAGTAGAGCAGAGCTGCTGATTGGCCGTCGCAGGGGAAATTTGCATACGTCCGTGTGCGCTCACCCTGACTTGGAGGCGTGCCTGAACAAGAAACCCTAGCTGTTCAAATGAAGACAAGCATCCAGCAGAGGGCAGTAGAGCAGAGATGCTGATTGGCCGTCGCAGGGGAAATTTGCATACGTCCGTGTGCGCTCACCCTGACTTGGAGGCGTGCCTGAACAAGAGACCCTAGCTGTTCAAATGAAGACAAGCATCCAGCAGAGGGCAGTAGAGCAGAGCTGCTGATTGGCCGTTGCAGGGGAAATTTGCGTATGTCCGTGTGCTCACTCTGACTTGGAGGCGTACCTGAACAAGAGACCCTAGCTGTTCAAGTGAAGACAAGCATCCAGCATGGATGGCGAATGTCTGGCCCGTAACCCGACCCTACGCCGCAGCAGTCACCCGAGCCATCTTCAAATTCATCTGGAGATCCAAGATGGACCGTGTCCGAAGGGACACCATGTACAAACCTCTGGAGAAGGGAGGGCGGAACGTACCCAACGCCTCCCTCATCCTGTTGGCCACCTTTGTGTCCAGCTGCATCAAACTGTGTGTGGACCCCCAGTCTGCAAACACCAAGTGTCACTACATACTGAGGTTCTACCTGTCCCCGGTGTTACCAAGGATGGGCCTGGCCTCATTGCCGCGGAACGCTCCAAGTAGTTGGACCGTACCGTACCACCTGTCCTTCGTGGAAAAGTTTTTGAAGAAAAACACCTTTGACCACAAGACAATGAAGCAGTGGTCAGCACGTAATGTCCTCGAGGCCCTCCGGGAAAAGGAGACCGTGGAGGACGTTGGATGGTTCCCTGAGCAGCCTGCCAGAGTCATCTGGCAGAACGCCTCATCACCAGAACTTTCAAACAAGCACCAAGACCTATCTTGGCTGGTGGTGAGAAGGGTCCTCCCTGTCAGATTCTTCATGCACACCCGAAGGCTCTGCACCAATGCACGCTGCCCTCGGAGTGGCTGTGGGGGAAATGAGACGGTCACACACCTCCTTGTGGAATGTGCCTTTGCAAAGAAGGTCTGGAGAGAGATGCAGTGGTATTTGTCAAGGTTTATCCCGAACAGATCTGTGACACAGGACTCTGCTCTACGGACTGTTTCCAGGGACACACACCGAGACAAATATCAACTGCTGCTGGAAGGTCATCAACTCGGTGAAAGACGCTCTTTGGTCTGCGCGAAACTTGCTGATCTTCCAGTGCAAAGAATTGTCCTCGACTGAGTGTTGCAGACTGGCACATTCCAAGGTCCAGGACTACGTGCTGAGGGACGCACTCCAGCTTGGGGCAGCTGCCGCCAAGGCGCAATGGGGAAAGACCACTGTGTAAGGTCTTTCCAGCAAATGTACACCGAGGGACAGGTAACAGTGTAAACCCTCCTCGGTCTGGGCCACCAACACTCCAATGTATAAAACAAACATGACAATGTAAATATTTAAGAAGGAATTGTAATGTAAAGAGTGATATGTGTATAATATTAGCAAAATTGAATGGAAGAAAGTCAAGGCAATGTGTAGCTCTGACGGAAATGTAGAGTCAAGACAATTCGAAATGCTCTGTAATGCTTATGATAAATTTTATGAATAAAGTATATTTTTTTGAATAAAAAAAAAAAAAAAAAATTGCAGGGGAAATTTGCATACGTCTGTGTGCGCTCACCCTGACTTGGAGATGAAATATGAGTGTGATGCACGATCAATTACTGCAAAGACAAGGTTAAAGCATAACTGAAGGCTTTAATAGGCTACAACTGTTCCCCAGTGTGGTAGTATGTATTGGGGATCATGTGGGACTGGAAGCCCTAATGTCATTGGCTGACAGATCCCGGGTCCTGGTTGGCCGTTGACCTCTAGCTCCGCCCTGAAGGCGGAGTATAAGAAGCCGGAGTCTTCCCCCGCAGGCCAGTTTACTATCGAGCTGCGGGGGAACAGACACGCTTAATAAAGCCTCATCGACTTCACTCTATTCGTCTCACGGAGTCTTTGTGCGCTACAATTTATTAAGCGTGCCTAAAAAGGACTATGGAGCTCAGGATCATTCCGGAATGCCTGAGGATCAGCGCCCACGCAGTGAACGCGGCAGCAGCCTTCAAGCACTGGCAGACTTGCTTCGAGGCCTACCTCAGAACGAGCACCGGCCGAGTCTCAGAAGACCAAAAACTGCAGGTCCTGCACTCGAGGGTGAGCACGGAGATTTCCTCCCTCATCAAATACGCGGAGGATTTCCAGACGGCGTTCGCAGCACTGAAAAGTCTCTATGTCCGCCCAGTTAACCAAATCTACGCTCGCTACCAGCTCGCGACGAGACGGCAAGCTCCCGGAGAATCGATGGACGAATTCTACGCCGCGCTGCTGATTTTGGGACGAGCCTGCAGCTGCCCGTCGGTGAACGCAAACGAACACACGGACATGTTAATGCGCGATGCTTTTGTGGCAGGTATGCAATCCTCCCAAATCCGCCAAAGACTTCTAGAAAAAGAGTCGCTAGGACTCTCAGAGGCACGGGCCCTAGCAGCCTCCCTAGACGTGGCCGCGCGTAATACCCGCGCCTACGGCCCCGACCGCGTGGCAGCCCATTGGGCCCCGTACGTACCCATCGCGGCAAACCCCCTACCCCCTCCCCGGACACCCCACAGGCTTGCGCGGTCCAAACGCCGAGTCGCACCGGGGGCGCCCGCTGTTATTTCTGCGGCCAGGCGAAACACCCCCGACAGCGCTGCCCGGCCCGCGCAACTATCTGCAAAAGCTGCGGGAAAAAGGGCCATTATGCGGTTGTGTGCCGGTCCCGCGAGGTCGCCGCTGTCCCGGGAGAACAGGGAGCCCTGCAAGCCATTTACGCGCCCCAACCCCCCCAGCAAGCCATGTACGACCTGCAGGCGCAGCCGCTCTGGGTCCCGACCACCGCGGTCCCGGGAGAACAGGGAGCCCTGCACGCCGCTTAGGCTCCCCAACCCCCCTCCCCGCAGCCCATGTATGACCCGCCGCCGGCGCTACCGCTTTGGGTCCCGGCCAACACTCTCCACGGAGAGGAGGGAGGTTTGCGCGTCCCTAACGCCCCCATAACCCCCACCCCGCGCCCCACGCCTGACCCGCCGGCGCCACCTACTTGGGCCCCGACCACCGCTGTCCCCGGTGAGGGAGCTCCGCGCGGTCCTAGCGCTCGCGGTCCTAGCGCTCGCGGTCCTAGCGCTCCCCAGCGCACCATGTGCGACCCACAGACGCCGCCATTTTGGGTCCCGGCCACCACGAGGGGAGGAGGGGCGCCGCCATCTTAGACCGCCCCAGACCTGTACGACGCGTGGGGGCGGCCATTTTGTCCACCCCCGCCGCCATCTTGTGACCCCCCAGCCACGTGCGATGTATGGGGGCGGCCACTTTGTCCATCCCCGACGCCATCTTGGACGGCAACAACGGACCCCACTCCACTACTACAACCACGTCTCGCTTCAATTACGCTCGATCAAGCTCGGCCCCGGACACTCCAGACGACGACGACAACGGTGCTAATAAACGGCCACGAGACGCCATGCCTAGTCGACTCCGGGAGCACGGAGAGCTTTATACACACGGCACGGTAAGACGCTGTTCCTTGACCACCTATCCCAGCGCACAAAAGATTTCCCTAGCTGCAGGATCCCACTCCGTACAGATCCAGGGATTCTGCATAGTTAC
This sequence comes from Scyliorhinus torazame, assembly GCF_047496885.1. Lineage (NCBI taxonomy): Eukaryota > Metazoa > Chordata > Chondrichthyes > Carcharhiniformes > Scyliorhinidae > Scyliorhinus > Scyliorhinus torazame. The sequence goes on from NC_092707.1 coordinate 215,528,770, forward strand.
CCTAACAGTGCAGGGGAGGGAGTTCAAAAACTACAAACTAAACGTCCTTCCCCAACTCTGTGCCCCCACCTTGCTGGGATTAGATTTCCAATGCAATCTACAGAGCCTTACGTTCAAATTCGGCGGCCCAATACCCCCACTCACTATCTGCGGCCTCGCAACCCTCAAGGTGCAACCCCCGTCCTTGTTTGCGAACCTCACCCCGGATTGCAAACCCGTCGCCACTAGGAGCAGACGGTACAGCGCCCAGGACCGGACCTTCATTCGGTCCGAAGTCCAGCGGCTACTAAAGGAGGGCATAATCCAGGCCAGCATTAGTCCCTGGAGAGCACAGGTGGTAGTAGTGAAGACAGGGGAGAAACAAAGGATGGTCATTGACTATAGCCAGACCATCGACAGGTACACACAACTAGACGCGTACCCTCTCCCCCGCATATCCAACATGGTCAACCGGATTGCCCAATATAAAGTCTTCTCCACCGTGGACCTCAAGTCCGCCTACCATCAGCTCCCCATCCGCCCAAGTGACCGCAAGTACACAGCCTTCGAGGCAGACGGGCGATTATACCATTTCCTACGGGTCCCTTTTGGCGTCACAAACGGGGTCTCGGTCTTCCAACGGGAGATGGACCGAATGGTTGATCAACATGGGTTGCGGGCCACGTTCCCGTACCTCGACAATGTAACCATCTGCGGCCACGATCAGCAGGACCACGACGCCAACCTCCAAAAATTCCTCCAGACCGCCAAAGCCTTGAGCCTCACGTACAACGAGGACAAGTGCGTTTTTAGCACCGATCGGCTAGCCATTCTGGGCTACGTAGTGCGCAATGGGATAATAGACCCCGAACGTATGCGTGCACTCATGGAATTTCCCCTCTCGCACTGCCCAAAAGCCCTGAAACGCTGCCTGGGGTTCTTTTCATACTACGCCCAGTGGGTCCCCCAGTACGCAGACAAGGCCCACCCTCTAATACAGACCACGACCTTCCCTCTGTCGACAGAGGCTTGCCAGGCCTTCAGCCGCATCAAAGCGGATATCGCAAAGGCCACGATGCGCGCCATCGACGAGTCCCTCCCCTTCCAGGCCGAGAGCGACGCCTCCGACGTAGCTCTAGCGGCCACCCTTTACCAAGCGGGCAGACCCGTGGCCTTTTTCTCCCGGACCCTCCACGCCTCAGAAATCCGCCACTCTTCAGTAGAAAAGGAAGCCCAAGCCATAGTGGAAGCTGTGCGACATTGGAGGCATTACCTGGCCGGCAGGAGATTCACTCTCCTCACTGACCAACGCTCGGTAGCCTTCATGTTCGATAATGCACAGCGGGGCAAAATCAAAAACGACAAGATCTTAAGGTGGAGGATCGAGCTCTCCACCTTCAACTATGAGATTTTGTATCGTCCCGGAAAGCTGAACGAGCCGTCCGATGCCCTATCCCGCGGCACATGTGCCAACGCACAAATTAACCACCTCCAAACCCTCCACGAGGACCTCTGCCACCCGGGGGTCACTTGGTTTTACCACTTCATCAAGTCCCGCAATCTCCCATACTCTTTAGAGGAGGTCCGTACAGTCACAAGGGACTGCCACATCTGCGCGGAATGCAAGCCGCATTTTTTCAGGCCGGATGGAGCGCACCTGATTAAGGCTTCCCGCCCTTTGAACGCCTCAGTCTCGATTTCAAAGGGCCCCTCCCCTCCACCGACCGCAACGCATATTTTCTTAATGTGGTGGACGAATACTCCCGCTTCCCTTTTGCCATTCCCTGTTCTGACATGACCGCGGCCACAGTCATTCAAGCCCTGAACAGCATCTTCACACTGTTCGGTTACCCCGCATACGTCCACAGCGACAGGGGGTCCTCTTTCATGAGTGACGAGCTGCGCCAGTTCCTGCTCAGCAAGGGCATAGCCTCAAGCAGGACGACCAGCTACAACCCCCGGGGGAACGGGCAAGTAGAGAGGGAGAACGGCACGGTCTGGAAGGCCGTCCTACTGGCCCTACGGTCCAGGGACCTCCCAGTTTCACGGTGGCAGGAGGTCCTCCCGGACGCTCTCCACTCCATCCGGTCGTTATTATGTACGAGCACTAATCAAACGCCTCATGAGAGTCTCCTTGTTTTCCCTAGGAGGTCCTCCTCTGGAACGTCGTTGCCGACCTGGCTGGCGGCCCCAGGACCCATCCTGCTCCGAAAGCATGTGCGGGCACATAAGGCGGACCCGTTGGTCGAAAGGGTTCACCTCCTCCACGCGAACCCCCAGTACGCCTACGTGGAGTACCCCGACGGCCGACAGGACACGGTCTCCCTGCGGGATCTGGCGCCCGTCAGCAACACGCACCCACCCCCGACACCATCAACCCAACCCCCCCCTTCCTGCCACTGCCGCACCCCGCGACCGCCCCCTTCCCAGGAGGATCGGTTCCCCTCCCCTCAGCACCGACCAAGAATAAAGCCCAAGCTGAAACCGTAAGGCTCCTGGAGGCGACAACATCGGTACAAGCACCACCACCACCGGGGCCGAGGCGACCGACACGGACGACCAGACCACCCGACCGACTCGTGGCGCCGATCTAAAACTATATATGGACTTTTCACAAGAACATTTTGCTTTTCTTCTGATACCCTCTGTAAATAGTTGCAACAGGACAAAATTGTACAATACCGTATTGCCATGTGAATGTTTTTTTCCTCCCAGGACCAGCCCTGTAAACCCTTACCACCATACGAAGCATCACCCCGCCGGGTTCATTTTTGACAAGGGGTGAATGTGGTAGTATGTATTGGGGGTCATGTGGGACTGGAAGCCCTAATGTCATTGGCTGACAGATCCCGGGTCCTGGTTGGCCGTTGACCTCTAGCTCCGCCCTGAAGGCGGAGTATAAGAAGCCGGAGTCTTCCCCCGCAGGCCAGTTTACTATCGAGCTGCGGGGGAACAGACACGCTTAATAAAGCCTCATCGACTTCACTCTATTCGTCTTACGGAGTCTTTGTGCGCTACACCCAGCAGCTCAGGTATAGAATGAGGGCTGCTGGGACGGCACTGACTCTTATACCCCGCCTATCTGGGCGGAGCTACATACTATACAGCCAATGGTAAACCCCCAGGTTTGACCAATGGAACTTCAGCCTCTCGGGTGCTGCAATACCTGATAATAACTCAGAGTGCAAGCTAGCCAGTAATATGAAAGAAGATAGGAAGAGTTTTTTTCAATATATAAAAGGTAAGAGAGAGGCAAAAATAGACATTGGACTACTGGAAAATATGGCTGTAGAAGTAATAATAGGAAACAAAGAAATGGCAGACGAACTGAATAGTTACTTTGCACCAGTCTTCACTGTGGAAGACACCAGTGGTATGCCAGAGCTCCAGGAGAACCAGGGGGCAGAGGTAAGTGCAGTGGCTATCACTAAGGAGAAAATTCTGGGGAAACTGAAAGGTCTGAAGGCGGATACGTCACCTGGACCAGATCGACTACACCCCAGGGTCCTAAAAGAGCTAGCTGAGGAAATTGTGGAGGCATTAGTGATGATATTTCAGGAATCACTGGAGGCACAAAGTGTCCCAGAGGACTGGAAGGTGGCTAATGTCAGACAGGAAATTTTAGGCCGGTTAGCCTGACTTCGGTCATTGGTAAGATTTTAAAGTCCGTTATTAAAGATGAGATCACAAGTTCTTGGAAGTGCATGATAAAATAGGACTGAGTCAGCATGGCTTTGTCAAAGGGAGGTCATGTCTGACAAATCTGTTAGAATTCTTTGAAGAGGTTACAAGGAAGTTAGACAAAGGAGAACCAGTGAACGTGATTTATTTTGATTTCCAGAAGGCCTTTGACAAGGTGCCACATAGGAGATTGTGAAATATGTTAAGAGCCCATGGAGTTAAGGGTAAGATCTGGCATGGATCGAGGATTGGCTGACTGGCAGAAGGCAGAGAGTGGGGATAAAGGGGTCTTTTTCAGGATGGCAGCCAGTGACTAGTGGTGTGCCTCAGGGGTCTGTACTGGGACCACAACCTTTCACGATATACATTAATGATCTGGAAGAAGGAACTGAAGGCACTGTTGCTAAGTTTGCAGGTGATACAAAGATCTGTAGAGGGACAGGTAGTATTGAGGAAGCAAGGGGGCTGCAGAAGGACTTGGACAAGCTAGGAGAGTGGGCAATGAAGTGGCAGATGAAATACAATGTGGAAAAGTGTGAGGTTATGCACTTTGGAAGGAGGAGGAAATGCTTAGGAAATCAGAAGCACAAAGGGACTTGGGAGTCCTTGTTCACGATTCTCTTAAGGTTAACATGCAGGTTCAGTCGGCAGTTAGGAAGGCAAATGCAATGTTAGCATTCATGTCGAGAGGGCTAGAATACAAGACCAGTGATGTACTTCTGAGGCTGTATAAGGCTCTGGTCAGACCTCATTTGGAGTATTGTGAGCAGTTCTGGGCCCCGTATCTAAGTAAAGATGTGCTGGCCTTGGAAAGGGTCCAGAGGAGATTCATAAGAATGATCCCTGGAATGAACAGCTTGTCATATGAGGAACGGTTGAAGATTCTGGGTCTGTACCCGGAGTTTAGAAGGATGAGGGGGGGATCTTATTGAAACTTACAGGATACTGTGAGACCTGGATAGAGTGGACGTGGAGAGGATGTTTCCATTTGTAGGAAAAACTAGAAACAGAGGACACAATCTCAGACTAAAGGGACGATCCTTTAAAACGCACAGACAGTTTTATAATAAGCACGTCATATTGTTGTTTATGTATTTCATGTTTTATTTACACACAACAGGGATATGAGATTTTGAAAAAGTGCTTGTAAATCATCGATTGTGTTTTTTTTCATTGAATGTTTCTTTTGACTGTTTGTCCAGGACTGACTCTTTTCGCAAATCCTTCAAATATTAAATACTAACATTTAAACTATGTTTCTCATATTTGATTGTTGAGCTTTTGACCTGCACAGTCCCAAACTGTTGCTTCCAGCCAATCAATCATAATTGAGGTGTGACAGTCCCCGATTGGAGGTGTGACCGTTATAGAACAGGAAGTGTGTGCAGACTCCTATGTTGTCTGAATCTATAGATTGATGGTAATAGTTTAACTAGTTTATCAGCAGTTCACCTCATTCACAGTAACATTTTTTATGACCAGTTGAATGGAACAGATCTGCAGCTGGTTTATCTGAATCGGGTTTCAGATGCAGGATGGTGGACTCACTCTAATCATTACTGGGAACAGTGTGCATTATCTACGTGCCGGCTGGTATGTTTCTCACAAGGTGCGTTGTTCAGATCCAGTGCACAATGCATCTTCATCACGTAAATATCCCTGATGTTGACACATGGTAGACCTGAAGCCAGCTTTCTCAGCTCTTGGTTGCGAATCACAACATCGTTGGCTTGTTCCCGTCGATAGTATTTTGAAAAACGGTTAAATATGACAGTAACTGGCAAAGCCACCATCAACAGGCCGAATATGATGCAGGTGCTACCGATTAGCTTTCCTTGTATGGTGACTGGGTAAGTGTCGCCATAACCAACAGTAGTCATGCTAATGGTTGCCCACCACCAACCAACTGGAATACTGTGAAGCAAAGATTCTTTCTCATCTTTCTCAGATGAGTAGATGAGGGCTGAGAAGATGGCAATACCTACAGTCAAGAACACACCCAAGAGCCCTACTTCTTCATAGCTGTGTCTGAAGGTTGCCCCGAGTGATCTCAATCCAATGGAGTGACGAGCCAACTTCAGAACCCGAAAGATGCGCATCAACCGAAGAACCTGTACCACACGGCCAATGTTCACCAACTCCGAGCTAACCTCATCCAAACGTTCTACTACCAGGGTAATGTAAAATGGTAGAAATGATAAAAAGTCTATGATGTTCAGTGGATTTCGGAGGAACTTGCAGAGGCATGGCGAGACCATCAACCTCGCTATGTACTCAATGCTGAACCATACAATACAGGTGAATTCAACAATCTGGAAACCAGGGTCTTCAGGTTGCCCCTGAAATTCAGGCAGACTGTGAACACACATAGCCACAATGGAGAACAACACAATGGTCAGTGAGAATATGGTGAAAGCCCTGGCTGGAAATGAATATTTGGGATTCTCTAAAATGAGCCACAACTTTTCCCTCTGTTGACCATGCCACATATGCTTAAACTTCTCAATTTGTTGGGGGATTGTGCTGGCATCGTCAGAACTTAAGCTTAGATCGTCACTCTGTGTATCAAACTCCCTCTCAACAGCATTCTGTTTGCGTTCATGGTATTTGAACCTGCAACAGTGATGGATACAGATCTCTCCAATGCCCCAGTACTCGATCTCTTGGTGGAAGGAGTATACACAAATCCCCTCCATCACATGGAGCTTACCTGTCAAATAGAAATTCAACACATAATGGAAGAAACTTGGATTTCTGTCAAAGTAATATTCATCTGCATGCACATCATAATCATCACACAATTCAAGGGTGTCTTCCCTTGAGGAACATGCCAGTATCCTTCCCAACCTGGTCTTGGGAAATTTTAACAATGCCTTTTGCTCAATCTTTTGCTTCAGGCCTCCAACGTTGATATTAATCATCTTCCGGGAAAGTCTGTCTCTGTGGTAGAACTGTCCATACACCATAATCACCTCACTGAGAAACTGAGGTTAGGGATCCTCATCAGAAGCTGGTGTTAGTCCACAATTCCGTCTTTAACAACTCATTTTACTGACATTAGCAAAGTTGTTTCTTCCCAGTGTCCTCTGGGAGCAGCTTCCAGTCTCTTCTAAACCAGGCAATTCTGTTAAGGCATGAACAACAATACAATTCAGAAGAAATATATTCCACTGGAAGTCAAGAACAAACTCTTCAGTAATGAAACAACATGAAAACAGCAGGATTTAGATTGTTTGGAGACTTGGGCGGAGAGATGGCAGATGGAGTTTAATCCGGACAAATGTGAGGTAATGCATTTTGGAAGGTCTAATGCAGGTAGGGAATATACAGTGAATGGTAGAACCCTCAAGAGTATTGAAAGTCAAAGAGATCTAGGAGTACAGGTCCACAGGTCACTGAAAGGGGCAACACAGGTGGAGAAGGTAGTCAAGAAGGCATATGGCATGCTTGCCTTCATTGGCCGGGGCATTGAGTATAAGAATTGGCAAGTCATGTTGCAGCTGTATAGAACCTTAGTTACGCCACACTTGGAGTATAGTGTTCAATTCTGGTCGCCACACTACCAGAAGGATGTGGAGGCTTTAGAGAGGGTGCAGAAGAAATTTACCAGAATGTTGCCTGGTATGGAGTGCATTAGCTATGAGGAGCGGTTGAATAAACTCGGTTTGTTCTCACTGGAACGAAGGAGGTTGAGGGGCGACCTGATAGAGGTCTACAAAATTATGAGGGGCATAGACAGAGTGGATAGTCAGAGGCTTTTCCCCGGGGTAGAGGTGTTAATTACTAGGGGGCATAGGTTTAAGGTGAGAGGGGCAAGGTTTAGAGTAGATGTACGAGGCAAGTTTTTTACACAGAGGGTAGTGGGTGCCTGGAACTCGCTACCGGAGGAGGTGGTGGAAGCAGGGACGATAGTGACGTTTAAGGGGTATCTTGACAAATACATGAATAGGATGGGAATAGAGGGATATGGACCCAGGAAGTGTAGAAGATTGTAGTTTAGTCGGGCAGCATGGACGGCACGGGCTTGGAGGGCCGAAGGGCCTGTTCCTGTGCTGTACATTTCTTTGTTCTTTGTTTGTTCTTTGAAAAAATAAAGAGGTAGGGTAATACTTAAAGAAGGCATAAGAGCACAAGGTTAGCAGCAGGAGGAGACCATTTGACCCCTCAAGCTTGCTCCGCCATTCGATAAGATCATGGATGATTTGAATGTGACCTCAACTCTACTTTCCTTCCTGTCCCCATAACCTTTGTCAATCAAAAATCTGTCCAATTGACCGTCGAATATGTTCAATAACTCAGCCTCCACAACTCTCTGTGGGACAGAATTCCATAAACTAAAGAACCTCTGAAAGAAAAAAGTTCTCCTTACCTCAGTTTCAATCCCCTGATTTCAGATTCCTAATTCAAGGGGAAAATGACCTCTCATCAGCCATCCTAGATATGTCAGGAATAAAAGAATGACTAGGGTAAGAGTAGGGCCAGTCAAGGACAGTAGTAGGAAGTTGTGCTTGGAGTCCGAGGAGATAGGAGAGGTGCTAAATGAATATTTTTCGTCAGTATTCACACAGGAAAAAGACAATGTTGTCGAGGAGAATACTGAGATTCAGGCTACTAGACTAGAAGGGCTTGAGGTTCATAAGGAGGAGGTGTTAGCAATTCTGGAAAGTGTGAAAATAGATAAGTCACCTGGGCCGGATGGGATTTATCCTAGGATTCTCTGGGAAGCTAGGGAGGAGATTGCTGAGCCTTTGGCCTTGATCTTTAAGTCATCTTTGTCCACAGGAATAGTGCCAGAAGACTGGAGGATAGCAAATGTTGTCCCCTTGTTCAAGAAGGGGAGTAGAGATAACCCCGGTAACTATAGAACAGTGAGCCTTACTTCTGTTGTGGGAACAATCTTGGAAAAGTTTATAAGAGATAGGATGTATAATCATCTGGAAAGGAATAATTTGATTAGAGATAGTCAACACGGTTTTGTGAAGGGTAGGTCGTGCCTCACAAACCTTATAGAGTTCTTTGAGAAGGTGACCAAATAGGTGGATGAGGGTAAAGCAGTTGATATGGTGTATATGGATTTCAGTAAAGTGTTTGATTAAGTTCCCCATGGTAGGCTACTGCAGAAAATACAGAGGCATGGGATTTAGGGTGATTTAGCAGTTTGGATCAGAAATTAGCTAGCTGGAAGAAGACAAAGGATGGTAGTTGATGGGAAATGTTCAGACTGGAGTCCAGTTACTAGTGGTGTACCACAAGGATCTGTTTTGGGGCAGGAACAAGGAGCTGTTTGTCATTTTTATAAATGACCTGGAGGAGGGCGTAGAAGGATGGGTGAGTAAATTTGCAGATGACACTAAAGTCGGTGGAGTTGTGGACAGTGCGGAAGGATGTTACAAGTTACAGAGGGACATAGATAAGCTGCAGCGTTGGGCTGAGAGGTGGCAAATGCAGTTTAATGCAGAAAAGTGTGAGGTAATTCATTTTGGAAGGAATAACAGGAAGACAGAGTACTGGGCTAATGGTAAGGTTCTTGGCAGTGTGGATGAGCAGAGAGATCTCGGTGTCCATGTACATAGATCCCTGAAAGTTGCCATCCAGGTTCAGAGGGTTGTTTAGAAGGCGTATGGTGTGTTAGCTTTTATTGGTAGAGGGATTGAGTTTCGGAGCCATGAGGTCATGTTGCAGCTGTACAAAACTCTGGTGCGGCCGCATTTGGAGTATTGCGTGCAATTCTGGTGGCCGCATTATAGGAAGGATGTGGAAGCATTGGAAAGGGTGCAGAGGAGATTTACCAGAATGTTGCCTGGTATGGAGGGAAGATCTTATGAGGAAAGGCTGAGGGACTTGAGGCTGTTTTCATTAGAGAGAAGACGGTTAAGAGGTGACTTAATTGAGGCATACAAGATGATCAGAGGATTGGATAGGGTGGACAGTGAGAGCCTTTTTCCTCGGATGGTGATGTCTAGCACGAGGGGACATAGCTTAAAGTTGAGGGGAGATAGATATAGGACAGATATCAGAGGTAGGTTCTTTACTCAGAGAGTAGTAAGGACGTGGAATGCCCTGCCTGCAACAGTAGTGGACTCACCAACACTAAGGGCATTCAAATGGTCATTGGATAGACATATGGACGATGCATATGCAGCAGCTGCAGCACCTTGATGTGATCAAGATTGTGCAGGTGTATGGCTGGAAGCGCGTCTGCAGGTCCCTATTCATCAGGAGTTGAGCTGGCAACATGCCAGTGGACAAGGGAGTTGTTCAGTATGCAAGTAGTGCAAGTTGTATGTCGGAAATGGAGTCCGAGGCCATGCAGATGAGCTGCTTAATGACGTGCACCCCTCTTTCGACTTTGCCATTGGACTGCGGATAGTGTGGACTGGAGGTGACATGCCTGAAATTGTAGCTCTTGGCAAACGTGGACCACTCTCGACTGTGGAAGCACGGGCCATTGTTGCTCATTTTTTTAAAAAAAGATGTTTATTCAAATTTTTCCAACAAAAGTTTGAACAAACAAACCCCCCCCATAACGAAAAGAAGGAAGAACACAAACACCACAATCAAAAATAATAAACTACTTATACATTGGAGTTCTCCCGCATATATTAACCCCCCCATATAACATTGCAAAGTACCCTTGGGGAACCCCCCCCCCACACGCCCAAATACCCACCCGAAAGAGACACCCCCCCACCCCCGGGTTGCTGCTGCTGCTGACCTCCTCCTAACGCTCCGCGAGATAGTCTAGGAACGGTTGCCACCGCCTGAAGAACCCCTGCGCAGACCCTCGTAAGGCAAACTTTATCCTCTCCAGCTTAATGAACCCTGCCATGCCATTCATCCAGGCTTCCACACTGGGGGGCTTTGCGTCCTTCCATAGTAGCAAGATCCTCCGCCGGGCTACCAGGGACGCAAAGGCCAGGATACCGGCCTCTTTCGCCTCCTGCACTCCCGGCTCGTCCGTTACCCCAAATAGTGCCAACCCCCAACTCGGCTTGACCTGGACTTTCACCACCTTGGACATAGTCCTCGCGAAACCCCTCCAGAACCCACCCAGTGCCGGGCACGACTAGAACATGTGGACGTGATTCGCCGGGCTTCCCGAACACCTCCCACATCTGTCCTCCATCCCAAAGAATCTACTCAACCTTAAATTGTATTAGGCTGAGCCTGGCGCAAGAGGAGGAAGAATTAACCCTACTCAGGGCATCAGCCCACAGACCCTCATCAATCTCCTCCCCAAGCTCCTCCTCCCACTTGCCCTTTAGCTCCTCTACCGAAACCTCCTCCTCTTCTTTCATCTCTTGATAGATCGCTGAAACCTTGCCTTCTCCGACCCATACACCCAAAATCACCCTGTCCTGAATCCCCTGTGCTGGGAGCAGCGGGAATTCCCTCACCTGCCGCCTCACAAATGCCCTCGCTTGCATATACCTGAACGCATTTCCCGGGGGTAACCCAAACTTCTCCTCCAGTGCCCCTAGGCTCGCAAACGTCCCATCTATAAACAGGTCCCCCATTCTTCTGATCCCTGCCCGATGCCAGCTCCGAAACCCCCCATCCATCCTTCCCGGGACAAACCGATGGTTCTCCCGAATCGGGGACCAAACCGGGGCTCCCAACTCGCCCCTGTGTCGCCTCCACTGCCCCCAGATCTTCAGCGTCGCCGCCACCACCGGACTCGTGGTGTACCTTGTCAGCGAGAGCGGCAGCGGTGCTGTCACCAGCGCCCTCAGGCTCGTGCCCCTGCAGGACGCCATCTCCAACCCCTTCCATGCTGCCCCCTCTCCCTCTATTACCCACTTACCCAATAGTAGCCGCACAGATTCGGCAGCGCCAGCCCTCCCCTGTCCCTGCTACGCTCCAGAAACACCCTCTTTACCCTCGGGGTCTTATTTACCCACACAAAACCCATGATGCTCCTACCTACCCGTTTAAAAAAGGCCTTGGTAATCATAATGGGAAGGCACTGGAACACAAAGAGAAACCTCGGGAGGACCATCATTTTAACCGACTGTACCCTGCCCGCTAGCGAGAGTGGCAGCACACCCCATCTTTTGAAATCCTCCATCTGCTCCACCAACCGCGTCAAATTAAGCTTGTGCAGGGCCCCCCAGCTCCCAGCCACCTGGATTCCCAAGTACCGAAAGTTCCTTTCCGCCCTCTTCAATGGTAGGTCGGCTATCCCCCTTCCCTGGTCCCCTGGATGCACCACAAAGAGTTCACTTTTCCCTACGTTGAGCTTATAGCCCGCGAAGTCCCCAAACTCCCTTAGGATCCGCATGACCTCCACCATCCCCTCCACTGGATCCGCCACATACAGCAACAGGTCGTCTGCATACAGCGACACTCGATGTTCCTCTCCCCCTCGGACCAACCCCCTCCATTTTCTGGACTCCCTTAGTGCCAAAGGCTCAATTGCCAATGCAAACAACAAGGGGGACAGGGGGCACCCCTGCCTCGTCCCTCGGTACAGCCGAAAGTACTCCGACCTCCGCCAATTCATAGCCACACTCGCCACCGGGGCTCTATATAGGAGCCTGACCCAACTAATAAACCCCTCCCCGAACCCAAACCTCCGCAACACTTCCCAAAGATACTCCCACTCCACCCGGTCGAAGGCCTTCTCCGCATCCATAGCTGCCACTACTTCCGCCTCTCCCTCCACCGATGGCATCATAATCATGTTGAGGAGCCTCCGCACATTAGTGTTTAGCTGCCTGCCCTTTACAAATCCCGTCTGGTCTTCATGAATCACCCAGGGACACAGTCCTCAATTCTCGTAGCCAGCACTTTTGCCAGCAACTTAGCATCCACATTGAGGAGCGAGATCGGTCTATACGACCCACATTGCAGTGGATCCTTCTTCCGCTTCAGAATCAGCGAGATCAGTGCCCCGGACATTGTCGGGGGTAGGGTTTCCCCTCTCCCTTGCCTCATTGAAAGTCCTCACTAACAACGGGCCTAGCAGGTCCACATATTTCCGATAAAACCCGATCGGGAACCCATCTGGCTCTGGGGCCTTCCCCGCCTGCATGTTCCCCAATCGTTTAACCAGCTCCTCCAACCCAATTGGCGCCCCTAAACCAGCCACCTCCTGCTCCTCCACCCTCGGGAACCTCAGTTGATCCAAAAATCTTCGCATCCCCTCTTCCCCCACTGGGGGCTCAGATCTGTACAGCTCCTCATAGAAGTCCTTAAATATCTCATTTACTCTCACCGCACTCCGCACCGTATTCCCCCTGCTATCCTTAACTCCACCTATCTCCCTCGCTGCCACCCTCTTACGGAGCTGGTGTGCCAGCATCCGGCTCGCCTTCTCCCCATACTTCTACGTCGCCCCCTGTGCTTTTCTCCACTGTGCCCCTGCTTTTGTAAGGGGAATAGACAGGCGGTTCTGCGGACACAATCGAGACTCCAGGATGGTATGTTGCCTACCTGGTGCAAGGGTCAAGGATGTCTCGGAGCGGCTGCAGGACATTCTGAGGGGGGAGGGTGAACAGCCAGCTGTTGTGGTGCACATAGGCACCAACGATATAGGTAAAAAACGGGATGAGGTCCTACAAGCTGAATTTAGGGAGCTCGGAGTTAAACTTAAAAAGTAGGACCTCAAAGGTAGTAATCTCAGGATTGCTACCAGTGCCACGAGCTAGTCAGAGTAGGAATGTCAGGATAGAGAGGATGAATGCGTGTCTCGAGAGATGGTGCAAGAGGGAGGGATTCAAATTCCTGGGACATTGGAACAGGTTATGGGGGAGGTGGGACCAGTACAAACCGGACGGTCTGCCCCTGGGCAGGACTGGAACCGATGTTCTAGGGGGGATGTTTGCTAGAGCTGTTGGGGAAAGTTTAAACTAATGTGGCAGGGGGATGGGAACCGATGCAGGAAGTTGGAAGGTAGTAAAACAGGGACAAATGAAAGGCAGTAAGGGGGCAAGTGTAAGGCAGAGAAGCCATAGTCAAAAATCAAAAAGGGTGACAGTATAAGGTACAGTGACTGAGGGGAGCTCAGTGAATCGGACCAGGAATGCTAAAAGGAATAAAACGGGAAGTGAAAACATTAATGGTAAGCGACGCGGCAGGTTCTTACATGAAGATATGGGTTCAACGACAAGGAAAATTAGGAGAAAGGTTAAGAGGAAATATAACTTAGGAGAGGTTACTGATCGAGGTGTTAAGATTCAGAACAGAGGTAAAAAAGCCAACATAAGTGTACTTTACCTGAATGCTCGTAGTATTCGGAATAAGGTAAATGAGTTGATGGCGCAAATCATCGTGAATGACTATGATTTAGTGGCCATTACTGAAACATGGTTAAAGGATGGTCACGACTGGGAGTTAAATATCCGAGGGTATCAAACTTTTCGGAAGGACAGAGTGGATGGTAAGGGAGGTGGTGTAGCTCTGTTATTTAAGGATGACATCCGGGCAACAGCAAGGGATGACATCGGTGCTATGGAGGATAAGGTTGAATCCATTTGGGTGGAAATCAGGAATAGTAAGGCGAAAAAGTCACTGATAGGAGTAATCTGTAGGCCACCAAATAGTAACATTATGGTGGGGCACGCAATAAACAAAGAAATAACAGATGCATGTAGAAATGGTACAGCAGTTATCATGGAGATTTTAATCTACATGTTGATTGGTTTAACCAGGTCGGTCAAGGCAGCCTTGAGGAGGAGTTTATAGAAAGTATCCGCGATAGTTTCCTAGAACAGTAGGTAATGGAACCTACGAGGGAACAAGCGGTCTTAGATCTGGTCCTGTGTAATGAGACAGGATTGATTCAGGATCTCATAGTTAGGGATCCTCTCGGAAGGAGCGATCACAATATGGTGGAATTTAAAATACAGATGGAAGGTGAGAAGGTAAAATCAAGCACTAGTGTTTTGTGCTTAAACAAAGGAGATTACAATGGGATGAGAGAAGAACTAGCTAAGGTAGACTGGGAGCAAAGACTTTATAGTGAAACAGTTGAGGACCAGTGGAGAACCTTCCAAGTGATTTTTCACAGTGCTCAGCAAAGGTTGATAGCAACAAAAAGGAAGGACGGTAAAAAGAGGGAAAATCGACCGTGGATATCTAAGGAAATAAGGGAGAGTATCAAATTGAAGGAAAAAACATACAAAGTAGCAAAGATCAGTGGGAGTCTAGAGGACTGGGAAATCTTTAGGGGGCAACAGAAAGCTACTAAAAAAGCTATAAAGAAGAGTAAGATAGATTATGAGAGTAAACTTGCTCAGAATATAAAAACAGATAGTAAAAGTTTCTACAAATACATAAAACAAAAAAGAGTGGCTAAGGTAAATATTGGTCCTTTAGAGGATGAGAAGGGAGATTTAATAATGGGAGATGAGGAAATGGCTGAGGAACTGAACAGGTTTTTTGGGTCGGTCTTCACAGTGGAAGACACAAATAACATGCCAGTGACTGATGGAAATGAGGCTATGACAGGTGAGGACCTTGAGAGGATTGTTATCACCAAGGAGGTAGTGATGGGCAAGCTAATGGGGCTAAAGGTAGACAAGTCTCCTGGACCTGATGGAATGCTTCCCAGAGTGCTAAAAGAGATGGCTAGGGAAATTGCAAATGCACTAGTGATAATTTACCAAAATTCACTAGACTCTGGGGTGGTCCCGGCGGATTGGAAATTAGCAAACGTGACACCACTGTTTAAAAAAGGAGGTAGGCAGAAAGCGGGTAATTATAGGCCAGTGAGCTTAACTTCGGTAGTAGGGAAGATGCTGGAATCTATCATCAAGGAAGAAATAGCGAGGCATCTGGATGGAAATTGTCCCATTGGGCAGACGCAGCATGGGTTCATAAAGGGCCTAACTAATTTAGTGGAATTTTTTGAGGACATTAACAGTGCGGTAGATAACGGGGAGCCAATGGATGTGGTATATCTGGATTTCCAGAAAGCCTTTGACAAGGTGCCACACAAAAGGTTGTTGCTTAAGATAAAGATGAATGGCATTAAGGGGAAAGTAGTAGCATGGATCGAGGATTGGTTAATTAATAGAAAGCAAAGAGTGGGGATTAATGGGTGTTTCTCTGGTTGGCAATCAGTAGCTAGTGGTGTCCCTCAGGGATCAGTGTTGGGCCCACAACTGTTCACAATTTACATAGATGATTTGGAGTTGGGGACCAAGGGCAATGTGTCCAAGTTTGCAGACGACACTAAGATAAGTGGTAAAGCAAAAAGTGCAGAGGATACTGTAAGTCTGCAGAGGGATTTGGATAGGCTAAGTGAATGGGCTAGGATCTGGCAGATGGAATACAATGTTGACAAATGTGAGGTTATCCATTTTGGTAGGAATAACAGCAAAAGGGATTATTATTTAAATGATAAAATATTAAAACATGCTGCTGTGCAGAGAGACCTGGGTGTTCTAGTGCATGAGTCGCAAAAAGTTGGTTTACAGGTGCAACAGGTGATTAAGAAGGCAAATGGAATTTTGTCCTTCATTGCTAGAGGGATGGAGTTTAAGACTAGGGAGGTTCTGCTGCAATTGTATAAGGTGTTAGTGAGGCCACACCTGGAGTATTGTGTTCAGTTTTGGTCTCCTTACTTGAGAAAGGACGTACTGGCACTGGAGGGTGTGCAGAGGAGATTCACTAGGTTAATCCCAGAGTTGAAGGGGTTGGATTACGAGGAGAGGTTGAGTAGACTGGGACTGTACTCGTTGGAATTTAGAAGGATGAGGGGGGATCTTATAGAAACATATAAGATTATGAAGGGAATAGATAGGATAGATGCGGGCAGGTTGTTTCCACTGGCGGGTGAAAGCAGAACTAGGGGGCATAGCCTCAAAATAAGGGGAAGTAGATTTAGGACTGAGTTTAGGAGGAACTTCTTCACCCAAAGGATTGTGAATCTATGGAATTCCTTGCCCAGTGAAGCAGCAGAGGCTCCTTCATTAAATGTTTTTAAGATAAAGATAGATCGTTTTTTGAAGAATAAAGGGATTAAGGGTTATGGTGTTCGGGCCGGAAAGTGGAGCTGAGTCCACAAAAGATCAGCCATGATCTCATTGAATGGTGGAGCAGGCTCGAGGGGCCAGATGGCCTCCTCCTGCTCCGAATTCTTATGTTCTTATGTTCCCTGTGGTCAACAGGCCAAACTCCATCTGGAGGCTTCGCCGCTCCCTAAGTAGTCCCTCCTCGGGGGCCTCTGCATATCTCCTGTCCACCTTTAAGATCTCCCCCACCAACCTCTCCCTCTCCCTGCCCTCTCCCTTCTCCCTGTGGGCCCTAATGGAGATTAACTCTCCCCTGACCACCGCCTTCAGCGCCTCCCAGACTACCCCCACCTGCACCTCTCCATTGTCATTGATCTCCAAGTATCTCTCAATGCACCCCTGCACCCTCCCGCACACCTCATCCGCCAATAATCCCACATCAAGACGCCACAGCGGGCGCTGGTCCCTCTCCTCTCCTAACTCCAGCTCCACCCAGTGCGGGGCGTGGTCTGAGATGGCTATGGCCGAATACTCCGTTCCCTCCACTTTCTGGATTAGCACCCTACGCAAAACAAAAAAATCTATCCGGGAGTAGGCTCTATGTACATGGGAAAAGAATGGAGCGATCTAATGCTGGATCCAGCACCGTGTTGAAATCCCCCCCCATTATCAAGCTTCCTGCCTCCAGGTCCGGAATCCGACCCAGCATGCGCTTCATAAATCCGGCATCATCCCAGTTCGGGGCGTATACGTTTACCAGTACCACCCACACCCCCTGCAAACCTACCGCTCACCATCCTGTATCGACCTCCATTATCCACTACAATATTCTTGGCCTCAAACGACACCCGCTTCCCCACCAGTATTGGTACCCCTCTGTTCTTCGCATCCATCCCCGAATGGAATACCTGTCCTACCCATCCCTTTCGTAACCTGACCTGGTCTGCCACCTTCAAATGCGTCTCCTGAAGCATGACCACGTCTGCCTTCAGATCCTTTAAGTGCGCGAACACTCGGGCCCTCTTAACCGGCCCATTCAGGCCCCTCACATTCCAAGTTATCAGCCGGATTGGGGGGCTTCTCACCCCCCCCCCCCCTCCCCTTGCCGACTAGCCATCTCCTTTTCTAGGCCAGCCACGTGCCTGCGCCTCCCGCACCCTCCAGTTCCCCAGATGGTGGACCCCCGCCCCGACCACCTCTCCCATTTCTAGTTCCCCATTGGCCAATGCAGCAGCAACCCTATACCCCCCTCCCCCTCCCCCCGCTAGATCCATATCTAGCTCTTTTGCTCCCCCCATAACATTCCCGTAAGTCATCTGACTCCTGCTGACCATGGCCTCTCCCGCCTTCCCATCGACCCCCCCCAGTGTGGGAATCCCCCCCCCCCTCCTCCCTAGCAGTCAGTGTGCGCTCCTCCAACACCCCCCCCCCCCCCCCGCGCCATCCTTCCCTAGCGCGTGAAAAAGCCTGCGCTTTCCTAAGCCGGCCACGCCCCCTCTGGCGCAGCTCCTTTTGCGGCCTTATCTCAACTCCCCCATCCCCAGGCCTCCCCTCCCTCCAACACCGGCACCCACACTCTCCCACAGTCTCCCCATCAAATCCCTTCACCCATCCCCATTCAGCACCCAACCAAGCGAACATTCCCTACACGTAGTTAAAACCATATATACAGCAGACATCCCCCCCACAACCATAGACCCTCAATTTGTGTCCAACTTTTCAGTCTGTAAAAGCTCCAAGCCTCCTCAGGCATTTTGAAATAGTGGTGCCGATCTTGGATGGTGACCCACAATCGCGCTGGCCGCAGCATACCGAATTTCACCCCCTTCCGATGGAGCACCGCCTTGGCCCGATTAAAGCCAGCTCTCTTCTTGGCCACCTCTGCACTCCAGTCCTGGTAGATTCGGATCTCCGTGTTCTCCCACCTGCTGCTCCTCTCTTTCTTGGCCCATCTCAAGACACACTCTCTGTCCATAAAGCGGTGAAACCTCACCACTACAGCCCTTGGCGGTTCGTTGGCCTTGGGTCTCCTTGCCAGGACCCGATGAGCCCCATCTAGCTCAAGGGGGCTCGGGAAGGCTCCCGCGCCCATCAGCGAATTGAGCATCATGCTCACATATGCCCCGGTATTGGGCCCCTCCACTCCTTCGGGGAGACCCAGAATCCGAAGATTCTTCCTCCTCGACCTATTCTCCAGGTCCTCAAATCTTTCCGCCCACCTCTTGTGCAGCGCCTCGCGCGCCTCCACCTTCACCGCCAGGCCCAAGATCTCATCCTCGTTCTCCGAGGCTTCCTGCCACACCTCCCGGATCACCGCCCCCTGGGCCCTCTGGGTCTCCACTTGCTTCTCAATCGCCGCCTTCATTGGCACCAGTATTTCTGTCTTCAGCTCCTCAAAGCAGCGTTTAAGAAACTCCTGCTGCTCTTGCGACCACTGCGCCCACGCTGCTTGGTCTCCACCCGCCGCCATCTTGCTTTTTCTCCCTCTCACTTTTCGCTGCTCCAAGATCCCTTTTTTCACCGCTCCACTCCTGGTCCAATCCATATACTGTCGGGGGGACCTTGCTGTCACCTTCCCACACTGGAAGCCGTTGAACAAGTGCTGTTGGGGCCCCTCTAGAGAGCCCTAAAGTCCGTTCCCGGCGGGAGCTGCCGAACGTGCGACCTATTCAGGCATGGCCGCAACCGGAAGTGCCATTGTCGCTCATGACGGTGTTCGGTATGCCATGCCGTGAGAATGTCTCTTTACACGCTTTGATGACGGTCCGTGAGGTGAGGTCTGGCAGCTTCAGCACCTCAGGGTAGTTCGAAAAGTAATCGATGATTAAGATATAGTCGCGACCATTCGTGTGGAATAGGTCAATGCCAACCTTGGACCACGGAGCGGTCTCTAGATCATGTGGTTGGAGCGTCTCCTTGCTCTGCGCTGGTTGCAACCTCTGACAGGTTTCGCAGTTCAGGACCATGTCAATGATGTCCTGGTTGATGCCGGGCCAGTAGACAGCTTGCCGGGCCCTGCGTCTGCACCTTTCTACTCCCAGGTGTCCCTCATGAATCTGCCGCAGCACCATGCTCTGGAGATTTAGCGGGATGACTATCCTGTCCAGCTTGGGCAGGATGCCGTCGATCAGCGGCAGGTCGTCCTTGACGTTGTAGAATTGAGGGCATTGCCCTTTCTGCCAGCCATTGCTGAGGTTGTGGATGACGCGCTGCAACAGGGGGTCTTTGGCCGTCTCTTCTCGGATGAGAACGATCTTCTCATCTGTTGCCGGGAGAGTGCTTGCACACAGTTGTACCTGCAATTCAATGTGCTGGATGATGTCCAGTGGTTCACTGGGTGAGTTGACGGAGCGGGACAATGCATCGGCGATGATGAGCTCCTTGCCAGGGGTGTACACCAAATTGAAATCATACCTCCAGAGTTTGAGCAGAATTCTCTGCAAACGAGGCGTCATGTCGTTCAGGTCCTTTTGGATGATGTGGACCAGAGGCCTATGATCCGTCTCAACAGTAAATGTTGGCAAGCCGTAGACATAATCATGAAATTTGAGGACGCCGGTGAGAAGACCTAAACACTCCTTCTCAATCTGCGCATATCTGGTCTCAGTGGGTGTCTTTGCCCGTGACGCTTATGCTACTGGTACCCAAGATGACGTGTCGTCTCTTTGAAGCAACACCGCCCCAATGCCATCCTGACTCGCATCTGTGGATATCTTGGTCTCTCGGTCTGGGTCAAAGAATGCAAGGACGGGTGCAGTGGTGAGCTTGGCTTTCAGCTCCAGCCACTCTATTCGGTGCTCCGCCTTCCACTCAAAGGCAGTTGATTTTTTCACCAGGTTGCGTAGGACCGTGGTGTGTGTGGCCAAATTCGAGATGAACCTGTCAAGGAAATTGACCATTCCCAGGAAGCGCAGTACTGCCTTCTTGTCCTCGGGGACTTTCATTGGCTTTAATTTTGTCTGTGTCCGGGCGCACACCGTGTCGCGAAATCTGTTCGCCCAGGAACTTCAGCGTGGATGTCCCAAAACAGCACTTGGACCTGTTTAGCTTGAGGCCATGTTCATGAATGCGTCGGAATACTTTCTTGAGTCACGACACATGGTCCTCTGGGGTTGTGGACCAGATTATGATATCGTCAACGTAGACACAAACCCCTTCTATTCCCTCCATCATCTGTTCCATGATGCGATGGAAAATCTCTGATGCCGAGATGATGCCAAATGGCATTCGGTTGTAGCAGAACCTGCCAAAAGGCGTGTTGAAGGTGCAGAGCCTTCTGCTGGATTCTTCAAGTTGGATTTGCCAAAATCCTTGGGATGCGTCCAATTTTGTGAAGAAGCGCGCGTGTGCCATCTCACTCGTGATTTCTTCCCTCTTCGGGATGGGGTAATGTTCCCGCATAATGTTTTTGTTTCGATCCTTGGGGTCAATGCAGATGCGTAGGTTCCCCGAAGGCTTCTTTACCAACACCATCGAGCTGACCCAGTCGGTTGGTTCAGTGACCTTGGAGATGATGCAGACTCGTCGTGGTACGTGGACCACTGGCTTGGCATCAGGCCACAGTCGAATCTTGTATTCGTATGGCAGCGTGCCCATCCCACTAAATACATCTGGGTACTGGGTTAGGATGTCGTCGATGCTGGCCTGATGATCCGAATGGTGCTGTAGATCCTTTGAATGATGTTCAGTTGCTTGCAGGCGTGCGCACCTAGCAGGGACGCCCTGTCTGGTTTAACAATCTCAAAGCGTAAGCTTGCTTGTGTGTGTCGGCTGGACACCTGCAGATGGCAGGACCCCAGTGCCTTGATTGCGGTTCCATTGTAGTCCAGGAGTTTGCAGGCAGCTGGAAGGATTGTGGGGGGCTTCTTGATTCTCTTGAAGCCACCTGCGAAATCAGGTTGACGGAGGCACCTGTGTCCAGTTTGAACTGGATGGGGCAGTGGTTGACCTTCATCACTGTGTTACATTCGTCCTCGGAATCCACAGCCAGGATTGATTGGACTTGCGATGTGTCCGGTGTGGCGTATTCGCACTTCATAATAATGCCCATTCGGTAAGTGTTGTCCAGGTATTCATCATCTGGATCCGTCGCACTGCCTGGATCAGAGTCATGCATTCAGTGTTGCACACTTCTGATGCGTCGCTGTCGGAATTGGGAGCACTGGCTCCTGACTGGTGGTGGTGCAGATCTGCACAGGGCTGCATAGTGGTTTGGTTTTCCACAGTTTAAACAGCGTTTGCCTCTTTCAGGGCAGTATTTTTAAAAATGGGCGGTGCCGCAGTTCGCACACGTCATGACGTCGGCGTCATGATGCTCAGTGCATCATTGCGCATGCGCGGTCCGGTTCTCGGACGTCTGCACCTGTGCAGTGCGGTTTTCGGCCGTTTTGTGTTCCCGATCACATTGCGCATGCGTCGGGCCCCGGGAAGAGCGCGCAAAATGGCCGCTTTTGTCAATGTGGAGGCGCTGCATCCAGGAGATGGCCTGAACACTCTCCACCTCGTGGGAGGCTTGTTTTTCACTTTCTGCCGTTTTGTACTGTGAATAGCGATTTTTAGAGTGCTCATGCACAGTGCACGTTTCAATCGCGACTGGCAGGGTCACGTGCTTGATTTTCAACAATTGCTCTCGCAGAGGATCTGTGTGCAGTAGCTGGCTCTCACAGATCTTGTTGAGTTGAACTAAATAGATTGAACAGTCACTCCTGCTTTCATGTTGTGTGATGCTGCTTTGGATAACACAGGCTGCTACTTGATATAGTCTTAACTAAAGGATGCTCCAGACTCTGAAATGAGTTCAACGTGTTTATTGAACTATTAACACAGTTCTCAAATGTGTTCGACTCTCTGCTAATCTAACTGTAGTAACTCAGTCTAACTGTACCAGCTTGCTCTAAGCCACGTGCTGGGGTGTGATGCTGCTGATCAACCCTGTCTAACTCTCTAGATGTCTGTCTGTGGAAAGAGGCAGAGTGTGAGTGCCTCATCTCTTTTATTGTGTTTATGTCATGCCCTCTTGTGGTGATGCCACCTCTGAGTGTCCTGACTGCCCATTGGTTGTGTCCTATTCTGAGTGTTCATTGGCTCATGTTTGCATATCATGACAGCGAATAGGGGCTTTTCACAGTAACTTCATTGAAGCCTACTTGTGACAATAAGCAATTATTATTATTAAGCTCCTGAGGTGGATGAAGACTCTAGATCTTTTCACCGGGCCATTAAGTCCCCTAACATTCCAGGTGACTACCCTGGTGGGGGGGTTTCTGACCCCCGGTCCTGCGGGATCACCCATAATTACCTGTTGGACACGCCCCTGCACTCCGGGGTTTCCCTTTGTTTGGGGCCATCCAAAATGTCTGCGGTCGCCGTTCTCACCATGAGGTCGAGCCCCTACATCCGGGGTTTCCCTTTGTCCAGTGGGCACCCAAAATGGCCGCCAACTGTGTGTACGCCAAATGGGTGCGCCCATGCACTTCAGGGTATCCCTTTGTTTAGGGGCACTCCAAAGTGGCTGCTTGCGGCGCCAGCTTGGTTCCTCGGCCTGTTCCATGCCCGCCGAGACCTGTGCCTTTCTCGCTGCAACCCTTTCCTATCCTTCTGCCCTTTTCTTGTCTGTGAGTCTCCCCATTCCCCCCTTTTCCCCTTTCCCCTCCCTGCCCCCCCTCCCTTCCCCCCCTGTATTCACCCTCCCTTCTGTCCTGCCCCCCTCTCCCTGGCCTGACGCTCCCTCTCCCCAGATAGGTGCGCCGCGGCCCCCTTTGCTGCCTGCCTTCCCATGCTAGCCCTCCCTGCTAGTACGGTGGCTTCCCTCCCTGGGCTGGTCTCGCCCAGTCCCTGTTCTATCTGCCTGTCTCCATTCCCTTCTTCGCCCCCTCACCTGTTTCCCCTATCCTCGCTCCCCTCTCTCTCTTTCAGCTTTGATCAATGACCACTAAAGCGAGGTTGTAGTCCAACCGAAGGCTTTAATAAGCTAGATGTTTCCCCCAGCAGCTCAGGTACAGAATGAAGGCTGCTGGGGCGGCACGGTCTCTTATACCCCGCCTTGCAGGGCGGAGCTACCATACAGCTTGACCAATGGGAAACATACAATATCTACCAAATGGTGTTCCAGCATTACTAGGTACCGTAATACCTCTACACAGACTACCACAAGTTTTAAACTGAGAATGAGGCAGCACAGTCCCAATAAAACACAGAGGGTTGGATTCTCGTTTTTGAGACTAAGTCCCCACACCGGCGTGAAAACAGTGGCCTTTTACAACAGAAAAACTGGTTCAAAACGGCCACCGATTCACCGTTTAGCTGGGAGACAGCGGAGAGCTGGCAGCTTTAGCGGCCGATACGGCCCTGAGCATTTCCACTCCGTGCCGTGCTTCATGGCGAACTCAGTCCGCCCCTAGTGCCCCTCTTCGGCTGCTCGCAGCCCCGAATGAAGCCCCCCTGCCCGTGGATCGAACCCCCTCCGATTGTGGCAGCACCGGACTGACTCCTCAGCCGCCACGTGAGGTTCCCAGATGGTGCGCGCACACATAACCCACGCCGACGGGATTTGGCCAGTTGGGGGCGGAGCATCGCGGGGTGGGCTTCAGGCAATGGCCTGAGGCCGTGGATAATCGGTGGGGCGTACTCCTAGAGTACGCTGCTTTTCAGGGAGCGGACACAGGGGGCCGATCCTGTGCAAACCAAGTAATCTGAGCTACGGTAAAAGGAGTCGTTGGACTTGAAACGTTAGCTCCTTTCTCTCCCTACAGATGCTGCCAGACCTGCTGAGGTTTTCCAGCATTCTCTCTTCCAACCCGAGCTAAGGTTATTGGTACGGACACTCGCTTGGGGATCTTGTACAGCAACCAAACCCAATCCACAAATACCTGCTCAAACCCAAACCGACCCAGCATCTCAAAAAGAAACCCCCATTCGACCCAGACAAACACTTTCTCTGCATTCATTGACACTGCTACCTCCATTTCCTGGCCCCCCAGAGGCACCATAATCACATTTAGCAATCTCCTAATATTAAACGACAGCCTTCGCCCCCTCAGAATATCCAATTGGTCCTCCCCTTCCTACACACAGTCCACTATATATGTTACCAGCACCTTCGTCAGCAGCTTCGCATCTACATTTAACAGCGATATCGGGCGGTACGATCGACATTGCTCTGGGTCCTTGTCCTTTTTAAAAATTAGCGAGATAGAGGTCTGCGACAGCATGGATGGGAGCTCTCCCCTACCAACTGATTTATTGTACATCTCGACTAATAAGGGCCCCAAAACCAAACCAAACATTTTATAAAACTCTGCTGGGAATCTGTCCTCCAGCCCAATCAGAGCATCCAGCTCCTAAACCTTCCCCTCCTCAACCACAGGGAACTCCAGTCCATCCAGAAACCGCCTCATGCACTTGTCCCTGTTTCATGCACTTGTCCCCGCCAGAGGCTCTGAACTATGCAATTTCCATTAGAAAGCCCAAATACTCTTTTAACCTCCCCGAGCTCAGTAACCATCATGCCTCCCTGGTCCCTCATCTGCCCAATCTCCCTCGCCACTGCCTGCCTCCTCAACTGATGCACCAGCACCCTGCTGGCATTTTCCCCATGCTCGTACACCGCCCCACTAACCCGGAGCATCTGCGCCACTGCCTTCCGTGTCGTCATCAGCTCAAACTCCATTTGGAGCTTCTTCCATTCTTTTCACAGCGCCTCATCAGGGGCCGTTGAGTACCTCCAATCCACTGCCAAAATGGTCTCCACCAACCGTTGCCTCGCTAACCTTTCCTCCTTCTCACTTTATGCCCGGATCGAGATAAACTCCCTTCTAATCACCGACTTCGTTCTGGTTGTGGCTATGGCTGGGTAGGTCGCACGTTCGGCAGCTCCCGCCATGAATGGACTTTTGGGCCCTTCTAAGGAGCCCCAGCGGCACTTGGACGGCGATTCCCAGTGTGGGAAGGCAGCAGTGAGGTTCCCCCAGCACTGTATGGAGTGGATCAGGAGCGGAGCGGTCACAAAAGTGGCATTAGAGAAGAGAGGAGAACGGGCGCAAAAAAGCAAGATGGCGGCGGGTGGAGACCAGACAGCGTGGGCTCAGTGGTCGTGGGAGTTTTTAAGAAGCTGCTTCACGGATTTGAAGGCGGAGATGTTGACCCCGATGAAGATGTCGATTGAAAGGCTGGTGGAGACCCAGAGGATGCAGGGGACAGCGATTAAGGAGGTGCAGCAGAAGGCCTCTGATAATGAGGACGAGATCCTGGGCCTGGCGGTGAAAGTGGAGGCGCACGAGACGCTGCATAAAAAATGGCAGGAGAAATTCAAGGATCTGAAGAACAGGTCGAGGAGGAAGAATCTGCGGATTCTGGGTCTCCCTGAAGGTGTGGAGGGGTCGGATGCTGGGGCGTATGTGGCTACGATGCTGGGTACGCTGATGGGCGGGGAGTCTTCCCGAGACCCCTGGAGCTGAATGGGGCACACAGAGTCCTGGCGAGGAGGCCGAGGGCGAATGAGCCGCCGAGGGCTGTGGTGGTGAGGTTTCACCGTTTCACCGACAGGGAGTGTGTCTTGAGATGGGCGAAGAAGGAGCGGAGCGGCAGGTGGGAGAATGCTGAAATCCGCATTTACCAGGACTGGAGTGCAGAGCTGGCCAAGAAGAGGGCAGGATTCAAAAGGCCAAGGCGGTTCTCCACGGAAAGGGGGTTAAGTTCGGGCTGTTGCAGCCAGCTGTGGGTCACGTACCAGGACCGACACCACTACTTTGATTCTCCGGACGAGGCGTGGACCTTTACCAAAAATGAGAAGCTGGACTCAAATTAGTGGTTTGTAGCATGTTATGGGGATGTTGGGAAGTGGGAGGGGGCGATATTTGTGTTTTCTCTCTATGTGTACTGGTTTGGGAGGGGTTGTTCCCCGCGTTCGATGGGGGACTGTGGGCCCTGGGCCTTTGGGTAATGGGGCGAGGTTGCAGGAGAAAGGAGCTGCGCCATAGGGGGCGGGGCGGCCCAGGCAGGGAGCACGGGCTTTTTCCCGTGGAAAGGGGGGCGGGGCCTGACGCAGGGGGTGGTACTGGATTGGAGTACACATTGGGTTGTAGGGGGGGTTGGAGGGGGAGACTCGGGCTACCCCACTTTGGTGGGGGGAGGGTGGGGGACTTTGAGGGGGAATCCAACAGGAGGATTGGTGGCAGAGGCGGGAGCGGCCAGGGTCCGCAGGAGTCAGCTGACTTACGGGAGTGCAATGGGGGGAGCAGGGGGGTTAAGCAATTGCTTGGCCGGGGGAGGGGGGGGTTGGGGGGGGGGGGGGGACTGGATTGCTGCTGTACTGGCTGAGGGGGAGCTGGAGGTAAGAGGGAGAGTCGGGGCGGGGAGCCTCCACCTGGGGGGCTGGAGAGTGCGGGAGACGTGGGCACGTGGCTGGCCTAAAAGAGGAGATGGCTAGTCGGCAAGGCGGGGGGGGGGGGGTGGGTAGTCCCCCGACACCCCCCCCGATCCGGCTGATCACATGGAACGTGAGAGGCTTGAATGGGCCGGTCAATCGGGCCCGGGTGTTTGCGCACTTAAAGGGACTAAAGGCGGACGTAGCCATGTTACAGGAGACGCACCTGATGGTTGCGGATCAGACCAGGCTGAGGAAGGGATGGGTGGGGCAGGTCTTTCATCCTGGGCTGGACGCGAAGAACAGGGGGGTTGCAATCTTGGTGAGCAAACGGGTGACTTTTGAGGCGGCGGGTATTGTGGCGGATAAGAGGGGCCGATATGTGATGGTGAGTGGTAGGCTGCAGGGGGCCCGGGTGGTGTTGGTGAATGTATATGCCCCAAATTGGGACGATGCAGGGTTCATGAAGCGGATGTTAAGCCGGATCCAGGATCTGGAGGCAGGGAATCTGATAATGGGGGGGGTGGACTTTAACATGGTACTGGACCCGGCACTGGATCGGTCTTGGTCGAGGCCGGGTAAGAGGCCGTCTGCGGCCAAAGTCCTGAGGGGGTTTATGGATCAGATGTGGACCCGTGGAGGTTTGCTAGGCCAAGGGCGAGGGAGTTCTCCTTCTTCTCCCACGTGCACAAGGCCTACTCACAGATAGACTTTTTCGTGGTGAGCAGGGCGTTGATCCCGAGAGTGGAGGGGACGGAATATTCGGCCATTGCGATTTCGGATCACGCCCCGCACTGGGTGGAGCTGGAGTTGGGGGAAGAGAGGGGCCAGCGCCCGCTGTGGCGCCTGGACGTGGGATTGTTGGCGGATGAGGAGGGCTGCGGGCGGGTCCGGCGGTGCATTCAAAGGTATATGGAGGCCAATGCAACGGGAAGGTGCCGGTGAGTGTGGTCTGGGAGGCGGTGGTTAGAGGGAAGCTAATTTCAATCAGGGCTCACAGAGAAAAGAGGGAGTGGACGGAGAGGGAGAGATTGGTGGGGAGATACTGAGGGTGGATAGGAGATACACGGAATCCCCCGAGGAGGGGCTGCTGAAGGAGCGCCGGAGCCTCCAAACCGAGTTTGACTTGCTGACAACGGGGAAAGCTGAGGCCCAGTGGAGGAAGGTACAGGGTGCAGCGTATGAATATGGGGAGAAGGCGAGTCGGATGCTGGCACACCAGCTGCGAAGGAAGGCGGCGGCTAGTGAAATTGGGGGCATCAGGGCCCGGGGGGGAACACGCTGCGGAGTACAGCCAAACGAGCTCTTTGTGGTGCATGCGAGAGGCCAGGAAAAGAGGTTGGAGGAGCTGCCGCTTAAGATGGTGGAGAGAAGTTTTCGGTTTTTGGGTATTCAGGTGGCCAAGAGTTGGGGGGTCTTGCATAAGCTCAATCTGGCGCGGTTGGTGGACCAGATGGAGGAGGGCTTCAGGAGGTGGGACATGCTACCACTCTCCCTGGCGGGCAGGGTGCAGTCCGTTAAGATGGCGGTCCTCCCTTGGTTCTTGTTCGTGTTTCAGTGCCTGCCTATTCTCATCCCTAAGGCCTTTTTCAAGCGGGTGAGTATTATGGGATTTGTGTGGGCAAATAAGGCCCCGAGGGTTAAGAGACAGTCGGGGGGGGGGGACGGAGACGGAGACGGGGGGGGGGACACACACCTGTGCAGCTACTACTGGGCAGCAAACGTGTCAATGATTCGGAAATGGGTAATGGAGGGAGAGGGGGCGGCGTGGAAAAGACTAGAGGTGGCGTCCTGTGTAGGTACTAGCCTGGGGGCACTGGTGACGGCACCGTTGCCGCTACTGCCGCGCGGTATACCACGAGCCCGGTGGTGGCGGCAATACTGAGGATTTGCGGGCAGTGGAGACGGCACAGGGGGGAGGTGGGCGCCTCAGTCTGGTCCCCGATACGGAACAACCATAGTTTTGCACCGGACGGGAATTAGAAGGATGGGGGATTTATTCATCGACTGGACTTTTGCCAATCTGAGGGCGCTGGAGGAGAAATTTGGGTTACCCCCGGGAAATGCCTTTAGGTATATGCAGGTTCGGGCGTTCGTGAGGAGGCAGGTAGGGGAATTCCCGCTGCTGCCTGCCCGGAGGATACAGGACAGGGTGATTTTGGGCGTGTGGGTCGGAGAGGGTAAGGTCTCGGAGATATACCCGGAGCTGCAGGAGGCGGAGGAAGCCTCGGTGGAGGAGCTGAAGGGCAAGTGGGAGGAGGAGCTGGGTCAGGAGCTGGATGAGGGCCTGTGGGCTGATGCCCTGGGCAGGGTCAATTCCTCTTCATCTTGCGCCAGGCTCAGCCTGATCTAGTGGAAAGTGGTACACAGCGCGCATATGACAGGGGCGAGGATGAGTAGGTTTTTTGGGGTGGAGGACAGATGTGTGAGGTGTTCGGGGAACCCAGCGAACCACACCCATATGTTCGGGGCGTGCCCGGCGCTTGCGGAGTTTAGGAAGGGCTTTGCAAAGGCTATGTCCAAGGTCTTGGATACTCGGGTAAAACCGAGCTGGGGGATAGCGATATTTGGGGTATAACACGATCCGGGAGTGCAGGAGTCGAAAGAGGCCGGAGTTCTGGCCTTTGCCTTCTTGGTAGCCTGGAGAAGGCTCTTGTAAATGTGAAGGGACGCGAAGCCCCCAAGCGTAGAGGCTTGGGTGAACGACATGGCGGGGTTTCTCAGGCTGGAGAGGATAAAGTTTGCCTTGCAAGGGTCCTTGCAGGGGTTCTCCCGGCGGTGGCAACCGTTCCCTGACTTTCGTGCGGAACGTTTGGTGGAGGGCAGCAGGACCAGCAACCCGGGTGGGGGGGGCTGATTTCTTTTCCGTCTTGTAAGGGGCGCATGCCCCATTTCGTTTTGAGTTGGGGGGTAGTTTGTAAAACTGTTTATCGTTTAGAGGGTTAAGTTGTTTTGTTTTGTTGGCGTGTTGCCCTTCTTTCTTTGTATTATTTTCCTTTTTTGGAGTGTTTTGTAAAATAATTGAAAAACTTTGAATAAATAATTTTTGTTTTTAAATCACCGACTTCAACGCCTCCCACGCCACAGAGGCGGAGACCTCGCCCATCCTATTGTACTCCACATAATTGCGTTTAGCTACCACTATCTTTTTTCAGAGCCCCTTGTCGGCCAACAGCCCCACATCTAACCTCCATTATGGCCTCTGGGAGCCCCCCTTTCCAACCGCAAGTCCACCAAGTGCGTCCCGTGGTCAGACACCACAATCGCCGAATATTCTGTCCACCCTTGCCAACAACATTTTGTCAACGATAAAGAAATCGATCCAGGAATACACCCAGTGGACATGCAAATAAAATAAGAATTCCTTTGCTCCAAACCTCCCAAACTGCAACAGGTCCACTCCTTCCATCCGCTCCATAAACCCCAACAGCTCCTTTGCTTTCATGGTCCTAGGACATAATCGATCCAACTTAGGCTGCAACAGTGTGTTAAAATCCGCCCCCATAATCAACCTCACCGACAGGGGGATGGGAACCGATGCAGGAAGTTGGAAGGTAGTAAAACAGGAACAGAAACAAAAGGCAGTAAGGGGGAAAGTGTAAGGCAGAGAAGCCATAGTCAAAAATCAAAAAGGGTGCCAGTACAAGGTACAGTGACTGAGGGGAGCTCAGTAAATAGGACCAGGAATACTAAAAGGAATAAAACGGGAAGTGAAAACATTAATGGTAAGCGACGCGGCAGGTTGTTACATGAAGATATGGGTTCAGCGACAAGGAAAATTAGGAGAAAGGTTAAGAGGAAATATAACTTAGGAGAGGTTACTGATCGAGGTGTTAAGATTCAGAACAGAGGTAAAAAAGCCAACATAAGTGTTCTTTACCTGAATGCTCGTAGTATTCGGAATAAGATAAATGAGTTGATGGCGCAAATCATCGTGAATGACTATGATTTAGTGGCCATTACTGAAACATGGTTAAAGGATGGTCACGACTGGGAGTTAAATATCCGAGGGTATCAAACTATTCGGAAGGACAGAGTGGATGGTAAGGGAGGTGGTGTAGCTCTGTTATTTAAGGATGACATCCGGGCAACAGTAAGGGATGACATCGGTGCTATGGAGGTTGAATCCATTTGGGTGGAAATCAGGAATAGTAAGGCGAAAAAGTCACTGATAGGAGTAGTCTACAGGCCACCAATTAGTAACATTATGGTGGGGCAGGCAATAAACAAAGAAATAACTGATGCATGTAGAAATGGTACAGCAGTTATCATGGGGGATTTTAATCTACATGTCGATTGGTTTAACCAGGTCGGTCAAGGCAGCTTTGAGGAGGAGTTTATAGAATGTATCCGCGATAGTTTCCTAGAACAGTATGTAATAGCACCTACGAGGGAACAGGCGGACCTAGATCTGGTCCTGTGTAATGAGACAGGATTGATTCAGGATCTCATAGTTAGGGATCCTCTCGGAAGGAGCGATCACAATATGGTGGAATTTAAAATACAGATGGAGGGTGAGAAGGTAAAATCAAGCACTAGTGTTTTGTGCTTAAACAAAGGATATTACAATGGGATGAGAGAAGAACGAGCTAAGGTAGACTGGGAGCAAAGACTTTATGGTGAAACAGTTGAGGACCAGTGGAGAACCTTCCAAGTGATTTTTCACAGTGCTCAGCAAAGGTGTATACCAACAAAAAGGAAGGACGGTAAGAAGAGGGAAAACCAACCGTGGATATCTAAGGAAATAAGGGAGAGTATCAAATTGAAGGAAAAAACATACAAAGTAGCAAAGATCACTGGGAGACTAGAGGACTGGGAAATCTTTAGGGGGCAACAG
This sequence comes from Scyliorhinus torazame, assembly GCF_047496885.1. Classification (NCBI taxonomy): domain Eukaryota; kingdom Metazoa; phylum Chordata; class Chondrichthyes; order Carcharhiniformes; family Scyliorhinidae; genus Scyliorhinus; species Scyliorhinus torazame. The sequence goes on from NC_092707.1 coordinate 215,560,589, forward strand.
AAAGCTACTAAAAAAGCTATAAAGAAGAGTAAGATAGATTATAGAACATAGAACATAGAAAAATACAGCCCTTCGGTCCACGATGTTGTGCCGAACCTTTGTCCTAGATTAATCATAGATTATCATTGAATTTACAGTGCAGAAGGAGGCCATTCGGCCTTTTGAGTCTGCACCGGCTCTTGGAAAGAGCACCCTACCCAAACTCAACACCTCCACCCAACACGAAGGGCAATTTTGGACATTAAGGGCAATTTATCATTGGCCAATTCACCTAACCCGCACATCTTTGGACTGTGGGAGGAAACCGGAGCACCCGGAGGAAACCCACGCAGACACGGGGAGGACGTGCAGACTCCGCACAGACAGTGACCCAAGCCGGAATCGAACCTGGGACCCTGGAGCTGTGAAGCAATTGTGCTATCCACAATGCTACCGTGCTGCCCTTAAGAACAAATAAATCTACACTATATCATTTTACCGTAATCCATGTACCTATCCAATAGCTGCTTGAAGGTCCCTAATGTTTCCGACTCAACTACTTCCACAGGCAGTGCATTCCATGCCCCCACTACTCTCTGGGTAAAGAACCTACCTCTGATATCCCTCCTATGTCTTCCACCTTTCACCTTAAATTTATGTCCCCTTGTAATGTTATGAGAGTAAACTTGCGCAGAATATAAAAACAGATAGTAAACGTTTCTACAAATATATAAAACAAAAAAGAGTGGCTAAGGTAAATATTGGTCCTTCAGAGGATGAGAAGGGAGATTTAATAATGGGAGATGAGGAAATGGCTGAGGAACTGAACAGGTTTTTTGGGTTGGTCTTCACATTGGAAGACTCAAATAACATGCCAGTGACTGATGGAACTGAGGCTATGACAGGTGAGGACCTTGAGAGGATTGTTATCACCAAGGAGGTAGTGATGGGCAAGCTAATGGGGCTAAAGATAGACAAGTTTCTTGGACCTGATGGAATGCTTCCCAGAGTGCTAAAAGAGATGGCTAGAGAAATTGCAAATGCACTTGTGATAATTTACCAAAATTCACTAGACTCTGGGGTGGTCCCGGCAGATTGGAAATTAGCAAACGTGACACCACTGTTTAAAAAAGGAGGTAGGCAGAAAGCGGGTAATTATAGGCCAGTGAGCTTAACTTCGGTATTAGGGAAGATGCTGGAATCTATCATCAAGGAAGAAATAGCGAGGCATCTGGATGGAAATTGTCCCATTGGGCAGACGCAGCATGGGTTTATAAAGGGCAGGTCGTGCCTAACTAATTTAGTGAAATTTTTTGAGGACATTAACAGTGCGGTAGATAACGGGGAGCCAATGGATGTGGTATATCTGGATTTCCAGAAAGCCTTTGACAAGGTACCACACAAAAGGTTACTGCATAAGATAAAGATGCATGGCATTAAGGGGAAAGTAGTAGCATGGATAGAGGATTGGTTAATTAATAGAAAGCAAAGAGTGGGGATTAATGGGTGTTTCTCTGGTTGGCAATCAGTAGCTCGTGGTGTCCCTCAGGGATCAGTGTTGGGCCCACAACTGTTCACAATTTACATAGATGATTTGGAGTTGGGGACCAAGGGCAATGTGTCCAAGTTTGCAGACGACACTAAGATAAGTGGTAAAGCAAAAAGTGCAGAGGATACTGGAAGTCTGCAGAGGGATTTGGATAGGCTAAATGAATGGGCTCGGCTCTGGCAGATGGAATACAATGTTGACAAATGTGAGATTATCCATTTTGGTAGGAATAACAGCAAAAGGGATCATTATTTAAATGATAAAATATTAAAACATGCTGTTGTGCAGAGGGACCTGGGTGTGCGAGTGCATGAGTCACAAAAAGTTGGTTTACAGGCGCAACAGGTGATTAAGAAGGCAAATGGAATTTTGTCCTTCATTGCTAGAGGGATGGAGTTTAAGACTTGGGAGGTTCTGCTGCAATTGTATAAGGTGTTAGTGAGGCCACACCTGGAGTATTGTGTTCAGTTTTGGTCTCCTTACTTGAGAAAGGACGTACTGGCACTGGAGGGTGTGCAGAGGAGATTCACTAGGTTAATCCCAGAGCTGAAGGGGTTGGATTACGAGGAGAGGTTGAGTAGACTGGGACTGTACTCATTGGAATTTAGAAGGATGAGGGGGGATCTTATAGAAACATATAAGATTATGAAGGGAATAGATAGGATAGATGCGGGCAGGTTGTTTCCACTGGCGGGTGAAAGCAGAACTAGGGGGCATAGCCTCAAAATAAGGGGAAGTAGATTTAGGACTGAGTTTAGGAGGAACTTCTTCACCCAAAGGGTTGAGAATCTATGGAATTCCTTGCCCAATGAAGCAGTAGAGGCTCCTTCATTAAATGTTTTTAAGATAAAGATAGATAGTTTTTTGAAGAATAAAGGGATTAAGGGTTATGGTGTTCAGGCCGGAAAGTGGAGCTGAGTCCACAAAAGATCAGCCATGATCCCATTGAATGGTGGAGCAGGCTCGAGGGGCCAGATTGCCTACTCCTGCTCCTAGTTCTTATGTTCTTATGTTCTTATGACGCTACTGGGTTCCCACTTACCATCACAAACCTGCCCCAGGGTTCGTCACTATACTCCCCACCGCAAAAGCCACCCTATTTCTAACCAGTACTGCTACTTCCCTCGTCTTCATATCCAGCCCCAAGTGAGATACCTGTCCCACAAAACCTTTCCTCAACCTCGTCTGGTCCACTATCTTCAAATGGGTCTCTTGTAAGAACACTACGCCTGCCTTCAGAGTCTACAAATGAGCGAAGATATGCGACCTCTTAATTGGCCCATTTAATCCCCTCACATTCCAAGAGATTCACTGGGTCGAGGCGCTCCAGGCACCCTCTGTCCCCGATCAGTCATACGCTTCGCCCACCTGCAGGGCCATCCCAAGATGTTCGCTGCCAACTGCGCCACACCAACTCCATCCACATCAGCAGCCCAACCCCCACCATCCCTCCAGCTCAAACACCAAGCAACCTGCCATCCCAGACCGACCCCCCCCCCCTCTCCAGCCGCACACAAAGAAAACCCTCCCAACCTAAACCCGCTTCCCTTCTCCCTCCACAACTCTACTCCCACTTTTCTTCCATTAACTAGCCTATTTGCTAGCAGTGTGACTCCCACCTGAGGCAACCACTTCTTCCATCCCCAAGCGCCCCTCCGCTCCTTGTGTCCAACCCTGCCTTTTTGCCCTCCCAAGTTCCTTCTCCCCCCAACCCGCGCATTACCCACCAAACATCCCCTATTTAAACACATATACAACACAACTCCCCCTGCTGCGAGGGTAAAAAGAGATACACCATATTCCATTTTAACACATTTAACTAATTAAACACAGGGCGGCATGGTGGCACAGTGGTTAGCACTGCTGCCTCACAACACCAGGGACACGGGTGACTGTCTGTGTGGAGTCTGCACTTTCTTCCCGTGTGTCTGCGTGGGTTTCCTCCGGTTTCCTCCCACAGTCCAAAGATGTGCAGGTTAGGTGGATTGGCCATGCTAAATTGTCCTTCGGTGTCCAAAAGGTTAGGTGGGGTTACGGGGATGGGGTATGAGGTGTGGGCGTAAGGAGAATGCTCTTCCAAGGGCCGATGCAGACTCGATGGGTCAAATGGCCTCCTTCTGCACTGTAAATTCTATGATTCTATGAAAAAGAACAGCAACAGGAAACATTATAACCCGGCATAAATGTAATCAGTTCCCTTCCCCCTGACCTGCGTGCCCGATCTACTTCAGGAGGCTGATCAAAGACCCTCTCCTCCACCAACTTCTCGAATATCCTCCTCACGTATGTTGTGTCCTGCATTCCCTCAATCCCCTCAGGCAGCCCCATGATCCTGAGATTCTGGCCCCTTGAGCGATTATCCAGATCATCTGACCTTCTGCCATCACCAGCATTTCTGCCTCCAACAAGGCCAACTGATCCTCATGGGCAGCCACCGATTCCTCCACTTTCTGGAACGATGAATTCTGCGCCTCCAGCCTTTGCTCAATTCTCTCGATGGCCACCCAAATTAACTCAGCCGCCCTGGCCAGATCCTCTGAGGCCTCCCTCTCAAAAAGCTGCTGCAGCAACCCCCCCCCCCCCCCCCACCCCGCCCCCACCGCCCCAAGATTACTGGCAGCATCTCCCCCAATCTAGCCGAATTGTACACAGCTATAAATAACAATGGAACAGAACACCCAGAGGCCTTGTTCATCGTGGTCGGGGATTTCAACAAGGCCAACCTCAGGAGTGTACTGCCAAAGTTCCACCAACACATCTCCTGTCCCACCAGGGGTGACTACACTCTTGATTACTGCTACATAAAAATCAAGGACGCCTACTTTTCCATCCCCCGAACGCACATCGGAAAATCTGACCATTAGACATTGCTCCTTCTCCCGGCATAAACGCAGAAACCTAAGCGGGAGAATGCAGTTAAGAAGGTCGTCCAGTGTTGGTCCGAGGCAACTAAAGAGCTCCGACGTGACTGTTTGGAGTTAGTGGACTGGTCCATATTTAAGAACTTAGCGACCAACCTAAACGAGTATGCCACCACTGTCACTGACTTTATCAGCAAATGTGTAAATGACTGCGTGCCAAAGAAAGTAGTGCGTACATTCCCCAACCAGAAACCATGCGCTGAGTTCTCCAATTTTAAGACTAAACGCTGATGCCGGTGTGGAAACAGTGGTGTTTTACGACAGCAAAAACGGCGCAACAGGAAAATTAATTCAGCAACTCTAAATGGGCTAGCATCATCACCATGTGGAACGCAACCGGTTCCAAGCGAAACGGCGCCGGATTCGTCGGGTCTGTGATTGGTGCACATGAGGCTCACACGCCTCAGCTGCTCTTAAACGATCCATCCCACCACCCACACCGTTGCAGCCAACAAGATGGCTGGAAGGAGAGCAGTGCCACGGTTCAGGGGCGCTGAACTGGAAACCCACCTGGATGCCGTGGAGGAGAGGCGGATGACCCTGGACCCCGGCCCGGGAGGAAGGCCACCAGGTGCCACCGTTTGCCATGCCTAGGCGAAGGTGGCAGAGGCATTCAGCACCATGGGCAACGTTGCCCGGACTGGCCAGCAATGCCGGAAGAAACTGCACAACCCCCTCAGGGTGGCCAGGGTGGGTCGGCTGCTCCGTGCCCCTGGCACCATCCCCAACCTCCCCACACACCCGTAACCTGGCCCCTCCGCCCCCAAGGGGAAACCAAATCCCCACCCTGCCCCACGTGCCAGCACTCATGCCAGCCGTGACGGCCTTGTGCCCTGGCCGATGATGTCATCATCTATCCAACCCCTGGGCTGCATGCATCGGACCGTCTAACAGTGTCGTTGTTTGTGTCCCGTCCCCCCCCCCCCCCCCCCACCCCCCAGGAGAAGGCGGCGCACAACCGCCAGGAGCGGGAGACGACCGGAGGAGGATCACCAGACCTGCGGCCCCTCACCGTGCCTGAGCAGAGGGCATTGGATGTGGTCGGCGGCCCGGAGGAAGGGAGGTCACCATGGTGGAGGTCGGCGACGGGCGAGGAAGTGAGACCCTGCTTAGTTGCACATCCCCACAACACATGTGTGGACATTCCTCCGACACCCCCCTCGACCCACACCTCCCCTCATCACCACCCCCCCCAAACACCCCCCGCAGCCCACACCCGCCTCGACCCCTGTTGTACCTTCTAATACGGTGGCCAAATGACCACATACGTTGTTTAACACAGCAATTGTTTATTACATGCGCACACAGTGAACACACACAGACAAGTTGCATTCTAAACTAAGACACAAGAATGACACTAACTTCACATCCAGCTGACTGGCAAGTACAGAGCACATATGTCCTTATCTGGAATCCGTCGTCTGGCAATGCTGGGTGTCTGTTGCTGGTCGTCTGTGTCCCCGGCTCTGGTCCCTCTGTGGATGGTGTGGATGTTCCTCTCCTTGGCTGGTGAAGGTATCACCGCTGTTTCCATCGGTGGTCGAGAGAGCGAATGGCGGAGCAGACTCAAGGGTCCGAATGGCCCCCTCCTGCTTTCAACCGCTATGTCCCGAGGCACCATCTGACCTGCAGCCTTTGTACATTTGCAAGCTGCAGCCTGTCCGTGTCCATGTGCTGCCCACTGGCTTTGCGGGCGGCCATTTCAGAAGTCCACAGATCCCCCTCGTGATCCTTAAGGTGAAGCATGGTGAATCACACATTCGGACCAATACCTGCCCTGCATCCCCAGTCACCTGCCCATGAGGTGAGAGCCAAATCCGATCTGCCCAACTCCCGAATACATAATACACGAGTAACAAATATAAATCTACATTCTATAACGAACCTAATACGGTCAGAAAAATGGAAGTTGTCATGGGAATGTCCCTTTAAGAACTGTTTGTCTTAGAACATAGAACATAGAACAATACAGCGCAGTACAGGCCCTTCAGCCCACAATGTTGCACCGAAACAAAAGCCATCTAACCTACACTATACCATTATCATCCATATGTTTATCCAATAAACTTTTAAATGCCCTCAATGTTGGCGAGTTCACTACTGTAGCAGGTAGGGCATTCCACGGCCTCACTACTCTTTGCGTAAAGAACCTACCTCTGACCTCTGTCCTATATCTATTACCCCTCAGTTTAAAGCTATGTCCCCTCGTGCTAGCCATTTCCATCCGCGGGAGAAGGCTCTCACTGTCCACCCTATCCAACCCCCTGATCATTTTGTATGCCTCTATTAAGTCTCCTCTTAACCTTCTTCTGACCAGAAAGAGTGGTGAGGCCGTGGAATGCCCTACCTGCAGCAGTAGTGAACTCGCCAACATTGAGGGCATTTAAAAGTTTATTGGATAAGCATATGGATGATAATGGCATAGTGTAGGTTAGATGGCTTTTATTTTTTGACTTCCCATGTCGGTGCAACATCGTGGGCCGAAGGGCCTGTACTGCACTGTATCGTTCTATGTTCTATGTTCTAATAACTGTGTTCTTGAAGGGTTCAAACTGATTGTTTTGTGGTAAAAGGGATTGTCTGATTTATGGATGTTGTTACTTGAATGAAACAGTAAAGGGAAGTTATTAAGTGTTAAATATAGAGTACTGTAGCTGTGTGGGGTATTTAGGTTTGTAGTTGATAAAAATGCTGACTATGTGTGTTTATGGATATGTTTACTGATTTTGTAGAATAAACTTTGTTTTCGATTTGAAGTCTTTAAGGCCTCTGTTGCATCACACCTGTAAAGTGGGCCCTTATGCTCCTCATAACCAAAATCTATAAACAGTTGTCGGTCAGGTGAACTCCATGATACACTTTGGTGTTCTCTAAACCCTGGGCCATAACAAAGTGTCCGTACTGTAAGATACAATTGACAGTCTAATGCAAAGGTGGGACAACATCAAAAAACTAATACAGAAGTGGAGGAATATGTCCGCTACAAACTGCAGAACATACAGACGGTAGTGCAGATCAATGTAAACAGACTGGCCTTAAGATGTTCTACAAAAGTCATATACATGCCAACCTGGATACTCAGTGCAAAACAAGTATCTGTCCCCGGGGATCGTTGTTTTGGCTGGATTAAAGGAGCAGTGCAGTAAACATGGGTCCCATGGCCTGGCGCTTTGTGGTCTCTGCTGTCCACCGACAGAAATGGACCGTGAGAATGATGAGGTCGATCAAGGTAAACAGGAGCAGCATAACAGCCAGAAGGGGCGGAGTCGAACAATGGGGTGTCTCCGAAGGTCAGAGCCCCGATCCCAGGGATCATCCCACCAAGTTCTGGCTGTGCCTTCTGCATCTGTCGGGTGACATCCTGGGATTGCTGTCTCTGGGTGCCCTGGGGGGCCAAGCACAGTTTCTGTTATTATCGCACGCCTAATGTCTGCGTTCATTCTATCATATTGTCACCATCCGTGACTCCCCCCCCCCCACCCCCTTTACGCATTTCATCTAAACATGTTTAAACCCAACACAGCCTTCTCTTGGCTGAGGTGTGAAGTGGTCGGAACCTGTATTCGATCGCCCCCTTCTTAATGCAACCTTATACTAGTTGAGGTCTGGCTTAACCAGCCGAACTTCAGGGCGACCAGCTGTATACAGTTTCGCCCCAGGAGCACAGAGGTCTGACCTGAGAGTGGGGGGGAATTGTAGGGCAACCCAATTCCTTCACGGCAGCAATCACCATAGGGTTGCTAAGCATAAATAGCACGTGGGATCGATCCAAAGGGACCTCTGTGGAAGAGAGAAGAAGAGGATGAGTTGTGACCTGAGTCACTGAATCCATTTTGCGACCCACAACCAAACGGTGGGGTGAGGGGCAATGGTTCTGGTCTGAGACCTGCCAAGTGTTTGGTACTGTAAGTAGTCATTCCAGATAGTGGGGGGTCGGAGGGTGAGAGAGGTGTGTATGATCCATGGCGGATGAGGAATCTGTGGGGTCCCTGGATAGGGCTGGGAAATGCCGTTACTCCACTACCTGAGTGTTTTGAATGTTTCCTTGGGTCCCCGGGTAGGGCGGGGAAATGCCGTTGTTCCACTACCCGAGTGTGTTGAAGAGTGTGTATTCCTAGGAAAGGTTTATTCCCAAGGCTGGATAGACTGGTGGGTTAGAACTGCCAAGAATCCAAGAATGCAATGGCAATATTTTGGGTGGCCAAGGATAGATGACAGGACAAAGGTGTATAGTTGGTGAGGGACCACCCCCTATTCTGTGGAAGGTGGGTTTATTCCCACGCACAGCGACAGTGAAGATCAGACTCTGATCGGGGGGGGGGGGGGGGGAGCGGGGGGGTGTAGAGAAGATGGCCAGGGAGTGAATATAACAATTGCTCTGAGTAGTGGGAGTCAATCGTGGAGTTGTGTGGCAGGCACATAATGTAGTACGGGTTGGTGGTCTGTTATCCGTGTGGGGAAAGACGGCTGAGCGTGAGTGCTGATGATGAAGGTGCACTCAGAGTCTGATCAATGAGTGGCGAGGGACAGTTAGAAGTGGCTGGTTTAGCACAGTGGGCTAAACAGCTGGCTTGTAATGCAGAACAAGGCCAGCAGCGTGGGTTCAATTCCCGTACCAGCCTCCCCGAACAGGCGCCGGAATGTGGCGACTAGGGGCTTTTCACAGTAACTTAATTGAAGCCTACTTGTGACAATAAGCGATTATTATTATGTTATGCAGGGAGGGATGGGGAGACGAGGGTGAAACAACGCACAAACAGAGAAGACGTGCAGCCGTGGAGCACAGATGATGGGGCAGTTTCCATCAGAAATCGTGTACCATGCTTATTGAGAGGCGTCCGATTGTCATCATCTGGACATCTCAGAATGTTTGTGCTCCACACACCTCAGAACACTGCGCTCTGCAGTTGTTCTTGTAATACCCCCATGGGAGGTTCATCCATGGAATCATCTACCTCCCCTGGTCGCCAGACCTGCGTCTGCCGGTTGCTTGCATTTATTTGTTTCAAGGTTACTGTGTCCTGGTCCTCGAATCGTTCAGCTACTCTGACCAACCACCTGGCATGGCCCCATGTCCAATAGGGAGATGGGGTGTTTGAGTGGTTGTGGGGCGGTTGCATTTCGGGTGGGAACGGCTTCGTGAAGGTGTCAATGATAACCAATACATCCTTAAATCCAATTCTGCATGATGGAGGTGGGCCGATGTAATCCACATGGGGATTTATCCAGGAACCCTCCACAGGTTGGTTGTGTCCTATATGTCCCCTCCTGGCATCAACGTCGGGAATATTCTGGCCGCATATGAGGCAGTCCTCAATGTAATGAGTGACATCCTCCTTTAGGTCCGGGCACCAACATAATGGTGGTCTGTAGTGGTCTCCATGCCCTGGTGTCCGTGTCTGTCATGGGATTGTTATATGAGCTGGGTAGGGACCGCATCATTCCTGCCCTTTAAACAAATCCGTCCTATGTGGTCAGCCCGTCCTCCCATGTTTCGTTGAGGGCTTGGAATCGCCGTTTAGGATCTGTCCTAGGGAATCGTCTGTGCGTTGGGACTGAGCTAGGTCGGCTTCGTTAGTCTGGGAGACGCCAATCATCAGCTCGCTGCCAGAAATGTCCGTTATGGGCACTGGCCCTGGCTAGGGATTCGGCCGTGCAGTTGACGGGTGGTTGCTGCGGGGATGGCTCTTCACCTCAGTGCTGCCATTGGTGTGGCCAGTGGCTACTTATAGTTCGGCAGATGTTTCCCGTGCGCTTCGCTCACATCCTCCCACCAAGTGTGCCCTACTGGCCCGGGGCCTGACTCAGTGCCTGAAAAAGTCTTATCTCATGTGCCAACCTCTCCCTTTGATATATCCCCATACTACCCTCTCCCATATGGGACACCTCTCTGCTCCAGTCTTCCGCGCCTCTACATCCCTATCTGTTGTCCGAGCTGCCATATTGACGTCAGGGAACAAGTGGGTAGAGGGCCGATTGGAAAGCGGATAAGGCTTGTGGCTGTGTTCTGGCCCGAATCCCTCAGAGGCTGCGCGCAAATCTGCCGGGTTAACCTTATCCTTCCTTGATGGGTACGCATGCACACTTCCAAAATCCGGTGATTTGTCCAATACGGAGTTCACCCCTGTGGTTTATGTTTGATTATGTAAATAACCCTCAAGTATAGGGACCTTTATATTCCGTTTCGATGAACTTGGGATACTGGTCGTCATGTGGGTCGAATGCCTACCTAAGTCGGGCTCAGGCGGAATCTCCAAGACTGTCCTGTGGGATCTTTCAGAGCAACAATTGTAACTCCCAGTCGAATACCACCAGGATTGTCAGATCTGTTGTACATTCTGAACCACAGTGTGTCTCCAACCCGTATATGATGGACAAATGACCACACAAGTTGCATGCAATAATACTGGTCAATCACACACACATACAGGTTGGACTCTAAACTAACACATATGAAAGACCAACTTAACTTCCAGGTGACTGGCATGTGCAGAGCTGATATGGCCTCATCTGGAATCCGTCGTCTGGCAGTGCTGGATGTCTGTTGCTGGTCGTCGGTGCCCCCCAGCTCTGGTCCCTCTGTGGATGGTCCCCTCTTTGGCTGGTGCAGGTATCACCATTGTTGTCGGCGGTGGTCGTGTGAGCGGGTGGTGGGCTGCGCAGCACCTTCTATCCCTTGCGCTTTTGGTCGGTCCCAGGTAGATCCAATAGATCGATCACCCTGATTGATCTCAACCAATTGGTAGTGGACACCTCGATGGTGGGGCAGGTCCCAGTTGGCCATGGCCGTTAGTGTCCGAGGCAAGCAGGCCTTCCCAAATAAGGAAACCGACGCCACCAAGGCGGTCACATATTGTTACTTTCTACCTGAGCCCATTGTTCCGGGATGTCCTTTCAACGGCTTTTTCCCTGTGTCAGTTTCTGCAAGGCCCGGGTTGCAGCCCTTGTATATTTGCAGGCGGCAGCCTGGCTGCGTCTCTGTGTTGACCGATTTCCCATCGATCTGTGCGGGCGGCCATTTTGGATGCCCACATCCCTCACCCTACCTCCTCAACCACTCACCCTTACCCCCCTCACCCCCAGCTGATATCCACCAGCGCCCCCGGTCCTGGCGCCCGTCCCTGCTGCCAGGGGCACCGTTGGCTGGCGCTGGCCTCACTGGGGGCTGCCTTGGGTGTGGCCCTGGGTGGTCCCCTAGTGTGTGGCTGCCGGTTGGGTGGGGTGTTCGGTGCCGGGAGGGGGGGGCGCTGTGGCGGGGCGTGGGGGGTGCTGTGGCGGGGGGGGCGTACCCATATGGCTGGTGTCATTGTGTTTAACCAGGGGCCGGGGTGGGTGGTCAGCGGGTGTTCAGCAAGATGGCGGTTGGAGCCGGGACACTGCACCAGGCCCTTGGGGGGGGGGGGGCACCCCAGCTGCTCGGCCAGCCCTCCACACCCCTCCCTTCCACCGGCCCTGCAGCCAGCACAGCCGGTATCCGGGCCAACAGCCCGCAGTCAATCCACGGCACTTGTTTCTGCCGCTCTCTCGCTCAGCAGCCAGGACGCCAGGTTCATGATTTGTGAGAGCACAAGTGAACCACGGCGTCGGGAACTTGGCCCATTGGAGGCGCTGAATCGCAGAGGCTCCGGAGCATCGGGTGTCAGGCCCGCTAATGATATGCCTACTGTACCTTTACCCCTCGCGGGAGCAACACGTTTATGACATTTTCGGGGTGCCTGGACATCCCGATTTGGCATCAAACCGGCACTACCGCGATTTCGGTGTTGGAAGGTATTCTCCACCCAATCACGTTTCACGATTTTGGCATCAGCAAACGGAGAATCCCACCCAGGGCTTAACCGCGAGATTGACTCCCGACTGAAGGACAGGTCTGAGACTTGTTCCAGTCAGGCAACCCTGACCTTTGCAAGAAATCCAGGTACGACCTCCGCAAAGCCATCCGAGAAACCAAGAGAGAATATCAGACCAAGCTAGAGTCACAGACTAGCGTTACAGTTCCTTGTTGGTTGTGGTAAAGCTTAAACAACATAGCAGGCTACAAAGCGAAGCCAAGCAGAATCTCCGGCAGCAGCGTACCCCTCCCCGATGAACGCAATGCATTCTATGCTTGGTTCGAGCAGGAAACCATCAAACCACTGTCGACTGCTCCAGCTGCCTAGACACACCCATACCCATCATCACAACTTCCAAAGTCAGATCAGCCTTCTTGAAAGAGAACCCTCAAAGGCAACGAGTCCGGACGGGGTCCCTGGGCATGCACTTAGAGCCTACGCGGACCAGCTGGCAGATGTGTTCACGGAATCTTCAACCTCTCCCTACTCCGCTCTGAGGTCCCCACCTGCTTCAAGAAGACCACTGTCATACCGGTGCCAAAGAAGAACCAAGCAACGTGCCTCAATGACTACAGCCTGGTGATGCTGACATCGATCATAATGAAGTGCTTCGAGAGGTTGGTCATGAAGTGCATCAAATCCATACTCCCAGGATGCCTTGATTCACTGCAATTCGCACACCATCGCAACCAGTCCACAGCAGAAGCCATCTCCCTGGCCCTACACTCATCCCTGGAGCATCTCGACAACAAGGACTCCTACATCAGATTCCTATTTATTGACTGCAGCTCCGCCTTCAACACCATAATCCCAGCCAAGCTCATATCAAAGCTCCAAAACCTAGGACTTGGCTCCTCACTCTGTAACTCGATCTTCGACTTTCTGCCCCAGTGACCACAATCAGTACGGATCAACAATAATACTTCCTCCACGATAGTCCTCAATTCCAGAGCCCCGCAAGGCTACAGACTTTATGCTCCCTGTACACACACGACTGCATGGAAGAATTTGGTTCTAACTCCATCTACAAGTTTGCTGATGACACAACCGTAGTGGGTCGGATCTTAAACAACGATGTGTCAGAATACAAGAGGGAGATAGAGAACCTAGTGGAGTGGTGGAACAACAATGATCTCTCCCTCAATGTCAGCAAAACTGAAGAGCTGGTCAGGAAGCAAAGTATTGTACACGACCCTGTCTGCATCAACGGGACCGAGGTGGAGATGGTTAACAGCCTCAAATTCCTAGGTGTGCACATCTCAAAAAATCTGTTCTGGTCCACCCACGTCAACGCTACGACCAAGAAAGCACAACAGCCCTTATACTTCCTCAGGAAACAAAGGGAATTCGTCATGTTCATATTTACTCTTACCAACTTTTATAGGTGCACCACAGAAAGCAACCTATCTGGCTGTATCACAGCCTGGTATGGCAACTGCTCAGCCCAAGACCAGAAGAAACTACAGAGCATCGTGAACACAGCCCAGTCCATCACATGAACCCGCCTCCCATCCATTGACTCTGTCTACAACTCCCGCTGCCTGGGGACAGCAGGCAGCATAATCAAAGACCCCTCCCACCCAGCTTACTCACTCTTCCAACTTCTTCCATCGGGCAGGAGATAAAAAAGTCTGAGAACACGCACCAATACATCCAAAAACAGCTTCTTCCCCGCTGTTACCAGACTCCCAAATGACCCTCTTATGGACTGATCTGATCTCTTCACACATCTCCTCCACTGAGTAGTACTACACTCTGTATGCTTCACCTGATGCCTGTGTCTATGTATTTACATTGTGTATTTATGTTTGCCCTATGTTTTTTTTCATGGATGAAATTATCTGTCTGAACTGTACGCAGAACACGTGACAACAAATAAATCCAATCTCTCCCAGATGCTGGCAGCCCCCACCTTCCAGATTGCTGACAGCCCACACCTCCCAGATTGGTGACAGAGTTTATTGCTTATTGTCACATGTTCTGCGTACAGTTCAGCACCCCCCCTGGCTTGCCATGTCACAGTCATCATTGTGTTCAACAACTTTAGATCAACATTGAGTTTGACTGTAGAATGTAACCTTTCTCCTCTGTCTTAAACCCCTTGTTTTCTTAAATATCCAAAACATGTATTGTCTCAATGTAACTACCCCCAACTCACACCAGGTCATCTGTCTTCTATTCTTAAAGTTGTTGCATCTTGTTGAAATCTCTCCCAGCTACAGTTTAGGGTGGGATTTAACTAAATTTAACAAAGTCCCATAGTGAGTGCGTTTAGCCGCGTGTTTCCCAGCGCTCCTGGTGCCAGCGCACCACGGTGAGTAGGCCGCACTGTGACCCTGGCACTAACCCGTGTCCCCCACCTGGAGAGTGGCCGAGTGCCCACCCTGTACCACATGCCGGTACTCATGCGGGCCGCCACGGCTGGGTGCCCTGGCCACTGAGGCCACCAGCTACCCACCCCTTGGGCTGCATGCGTCGGACTGTCGTTTTCTGCTTGCACCCACCCCCCAGGAGAAGGCCGCCCACAACCGCCTGGAGCGGGAGAAGACAGGAGGGGAACTGCTAGACTTGCGGCCCCTCACCGTGGCAGAGCAGAGGGTTAGCGGTCAGTGTCCTGGAGGAAAGGTAGGTCGCCGAGGTGTACGGCCGCAGGCGAGGAAGTGAGACCCTGCTCAGTTGCGGTTCCTTGTGACACACGTGTGTCACCGCCACCCTACACCACCCTCATTCCACACCATCCTCATCACCAATATCCTCACCCACACACCACCCTCACTCTCACCCCACTCACACCCATACCACCCTCACTCCAACACCCCCACACCACGCTCACCCCAACATCCTCACCCTCACCCCACACCACCCTTACCCTCACTCTCACCCCACCCTCACACCCATACACCCTCATCTCCAACATCACCCCTACACCACTCTCACCCCCACACCCGCCTCACCCCACCCTCACCCCCATACCACCCTGTCCCCACCACTCCCACTCCCCCGGCCAGCGGTCTAATTATACGTCCTGTCTTGTGTCTTGCAGGACCTGCTGGAGAGGGGGCGGGCCCATCTGGTACCCCCGCCCCCAGCCAGTTCGACAGCTGGAGCCTCCCGTGAGCCGAGCACCGACGCTGAAAGCAGCTTGGACACCAGTCTTCCACCCGAGATGCAGGACACCCCAGAGCTCGGTTCTGAGGATGACAGAGGTTTCCCGTCACAGCTATCTCCCAACACCTTGCACCAACCCAGAGACTCACCTCGTTGGTCACTTTAGTGAAGAGGCTCTTGGGCCACTATCTGGTGCGCAGCGCACAGCTGATCCAGCACAGCAAGTGGAGGTAAGAGCAGCCGAGGGGACGGACGGTCAGAGGACGAGCCGATCCCAGGGACTAGCTGCCGTCTAGATGAATTTGGGGCTTCTTGAATAGACAGTCCCATCGATTATGGAGCTTCAATCGCAGAGCCAGGGACTATATGAGGGGATGTCAGCGAGCATCCAGCACCTGCAGGCGCGGTTGGAGGAGTCCAAACTCGTGCAGGAGCAGGAGGTGGTGCCGACAATGCCTGCCACCCAAGCTAACACCGCACAGGTGGCATCTGTGGTGAAGGCATTGAGGGGAACGACTGGTTTGTTTATGGATCGGCATGCCCAAGACCTGGGGCATTCTGTGCAGATGCTGGCTGAGGCCCACGACAGGGTTGCTGCCTCAGAGGCAACCGTGTGGCAGAACGACCCGGAAATCACGGCGGCGCTTATAAACTACTTCACAACATCAGTACAACCAGGAGGTCTGTAGACAGTTCCCATCAGCCTTGCATCCTTTTGCTCTTCCATATTTTAACTGTCTGATATCCCTTAGCGAATCCCGTCTGTCCCACTTTTAGAATTGTGCCTTTATCAGTATCATCAGAGGGAGAGAGAGAAAGAGATAGGGAGAGATACACATATAAGAGAGTGAGAGAGGATGAGAGAGAAGGAGATAGATAGAAAGAGGACCGAGACAGAGAGAAACAATGACAGAGAGGAAGAGGGGTAGAGAGAAACAGAGAGAGGGAGGGAGAGAGAGAATGGGAACGAGAAATAGAATATGAGACAGAAAGAGAGAGAGAGACAGAATGAGAGATCGAGAGTTAGCAAGGGACACAGAGAGAAAAAGTAAGAGGGAGAGAGGGGGAGTGAAAGAGAGAAGGAAATAGATAGAGACAGACAAAAAGAGAATTGGATTGCGAAAGGCAGAGAGAAAAAGAGAAAGAGCAAAGGAGAAAGAAGGAGGAGATAGACAGATATTGACAGAGAGAAAGGAAAATAGAAAAATAGAGAGAAAGAACAAGACAAGAGAGATCATCTAGACAGATAGGCAGCAGGAGACTCATCTGTGGACCCAATAGAATGTCTCCAAAACATTTACCTGCAGAGAAAGTGTGTGGAGACACATACCCGAGGAAGGTTGCAGATGATCTGCTGATGCCAGCCTATTGTGAGGAACATCTTCCAGAATTCAATGTGAACACCATAATCTGCGATGGGAGGGTGACTCCAGTGTTATGACAGAGTGCTGCTGCCCTGCAATCAGATCCGTTAATGGACTGACTCAGATACTGACAGAAAGGAGCTGGCCAATAACTCTCACCATCTCTAATTACTGTAAAAGCAATTAGCACAGCCATCCATCCATCAGGCAGTATGACCCTTGAATCCATCTGCCCTGTCCTTACGCTTCCCAAACTAAAAATCAAACGCAGGAAGTTCAGACAGCACAAGAACTGACAGTTCATCCAGCTAAGTGATGGGTGGAGCCCAGACAGGGCAACAGAGGGCCCAAAGAGGTTGTAACTGTGTCCTGAGGGCTTGGTGTTGTGCTAACTGATGCACGATCAATGACCACTAAAGCGAGGTTGTAGTCCAACTGAAGGCTATAATAAGCTAGATGTTTCCCCCAGCAGCTGAGGTACAGAATGAAGGCTGCTGGGGCGGCACAGGCTCTTATACCCCGCCTAGCAGGGCGGAGCTACCATACATCTTGATCAATAGAAAGCATACAGTTTCCACCAATGGTGCTCCAGCCTATCAGGTACCGTAATACCTCTATTACCACATTCACCCCCTGTTAAAAAAGAGTCCGGCGGAGGTTGTGGCCTGATACTACAAACATGGCAACGTGGTAGAATTAGTTATGGAGGTACCGTAATACCTCCGTACAGCGTTTTGTAACTATTTACAATTCTAATAACTCTTTACAATTGATGATTTAAATTTACAGTTTACAATTTAAAATGAAGCAATCAGTCGATCGGGGCTCTGGTTGTCCTCTGTAATCATCGGAGCTTCGGTGGTGACTCCGGGGAGGCTCGGGCGTCTGTGACTCCGGGAGCGTGGCTTCGATCTCCATGGCATCTTTGGCACCCCTAGATGGCGCTGATGGGGAAAACGGTTGACCTGGGAAAGGAGCGCCCGCGGGGTGCGTCGGTGGGTGGGGGGGCCTAGACGGGGCCGGCGGAAGGACCGATCCCCCTGTAAGGTGCCCCGGTTGAGGAGAGGGTGGGACTTGTGGCTGGGGTGTGCGTGGGGCTCCGGCGGGCGCCAGGTCTTGTAGGGAGAACGTATCTTGTCGGCCGTCGGGGTACGCCACGTAGGAGTACTTGGGGTTAGCGTGGAGAAGATGGACCCTCTCGACCAACGGGTCCGACTTGTGCGCCCACATGTGTTTTCGGAGCAGGATGGGTCTGGGTGCTGCCAGCCAGGTCGGGAGCGAGGTCCCAGAGGAGGACTTCCTAGGGAAGACAAGGAGACGTTCGTGAGGTGTTTGGTTGGTGATGGTACAAAGCAGTGACCGAATGGAGTGGAGGACATCCGGGAGGACACCCTGCCAGCGGAAGACTGGGAGATTCCTGGACCGTAGGTCAGTAGGATGGTCTTCCAGACTGTTCCGTTCTCCCTCTCTACCTGTCCGTTACTCCGGGTTTGTAACTGGTCGTCCTGCTCGAGGCAATGCCCTTGCTGAGCAGGAATTGACGCAGTTCGGCGTTCATAAAGGAGGACCCCCTATCACTATATATATAAGCGGGGAACCCGAACAGTGAAAAGATGCTATCGAAGGCCTTGATGACAGTGATTGCGGTCATGTCGGGGCAGGGGATGGCGAATGGGAACCGGGAGTACTCATCAATCACATTCAGGAAGTACGTGTTGTGGTCGGTGGAGGGGAGGGGGCCTTTGAAGTCCATGCTGAGGCGTTCAAAGGGACGGGAAGCCTTTATCAGATGCGCTTTCTCTGACCGGTAGAAGTGCGGTTTGCACTCCGCACAGATTTGGCAGTCCCTGGTGGCTGTCCTGACCTCCACGATGGAGTAGGGCAGGTTGCAGGTCTTGATTAAATGGAAAAAGCGAGTGACCACCAGGTGGCAGAGGTCCTCGTGGAGGGCTCGGAGGCGGTCCACTTGTGCGGTGGCACATGTGCCACGGGACAGGGCGTCAGGAGGCTCGTTGAGCTTCCCAAGACGATACAAGATCTCGTAGTTGTAGGTGGAGAGTTCGATCCTCCACCGCAAGATCTTATCGTTTTGATCTTGCCCCGCTGTGCATTATCGAACATGAAAGCAACCGACCGTTGGTCAGTGAGGAGAGTGAATCTCCTGCCGGCCAGGTAATGCCTCCAATGTCGCACAGCTTCTACTATGGCCTGGGCCTCCTTTTCGACTGAGGCGTGGCGGATTTCGGAAGCGTGGAGGGTATGTTAGAAGAAGGCCACGGGTCTGCCCGCTTGGTTGAGGGTGGCCGCCAGAGCTACATCAGACGCGTCACTCTTGACCTGGAAGGGGAGGGACTCGTCGATGGCGTGCATCGTGGCTTTTGCAATGTCTGCTTTGATGCGCTGAAGGCCTGGCGGGCCTCTATCGACAGGGGAAAAGCTGTGGATTGGATCAGGGGACGGGCCTTGTCCACATAGTTGGGGACCCACTGGGCGTAGTAACTGAAAAACCCTAGGCAGCACTTCAGGGCCTTGGAGCAGTGAGGGAGGGGGAACTCCATAAGGGGGCGTGTGCGTTCAGGGTCGGGGCCTATAACTCCCATTTCGCACTACGTAGCCTAGGATGGCTTGGCGGTTGGTGCTAAACACGCATTTATCCTTGTTGTGTGCAAGGTTAAGAATTTTTGCAGTCTGGAGGAATTTTCGGAGGTTGGTGTCGTGGTCCTGCTGGTCGTGGCTGCAGATGGTGACATTATCGAGATACGGGAATGTTGCCCGTAAACCGTACCGGTCAACCATTCGGTCCATCTCGCGCTGGAAGATCGAGACTCCATTGGTGACACCGAAGGGAACCCTTAAGAAGTGATAGAGCCATCCATCTGCCTCGAAGGCAGTGTATTTGCGGTCACTAGTGCGGATGGGGAGCTGGTGGTAGACGGACTTCAGATCCATCGTGGAGAAGACCTTGCAATGCGCGATCCTGTTTACCAGGTCGGATATGCCGGGGAGAGCGTCCAGCTGCGTAAACCTGTTGCTGGTCTGACTGTAGTCGATGACCATCCTATGCTTCTCCCCGGTCTTTACCACCACTACATGAGCTCTCCAGGGGCTGTTGCTGGCTTCAATGACTCCTTCCCTCAGTAGCCTTTGGACCTCTGACCTAATAAAGATCCGGTCCTGGGCACTGTACCGTCTGCTCCTGATGGCGATGGGTTTGCAATCCGGGGTGAGTTTCGCAAACAGGGAAGGCGAGTCGACCTTAAGGGTCACGAGGCCGCAGACAGTGAGGGGGGTATAGGGCCGCAGAATTTGAAGGTTAGACTTTGGAGGTTACACTGGAAATCTAAACCTAGGAGTGTGGCCGCGCAGAGGAGGGGAAGGACGTAGATATGGAAATTGTTGAACTCTCTTCCCTGGACTGTGAGGTTTGCTATACAAAACCCCTTTATCTCCACTGAGAGGGTTTGCTACACAAAACCCCTATATCTCCACTGAGAGGGAACCGGAGGCCAGGGAGATTTTTTGATTAACGGGGTGGACGAGGAGAGAACAGCGCCTTACCGTGTCGGGGTTTATGAAGCTCTCCGTGCTCCCAGAGTCGATTAGGCAGGGGGCCTCGTGCCCGTTGATAAATACAGTCGTTGTAGCAGTTGAAAGTGTTCAAGGCCGGGTCTGATCCAGAGTCACCGAGGCTAATCGCAGCTGTTGAGTGTTCTCTTCGGGCAGTGTGTGGTCAGCCTGACGAATGTGATATAAAATAGTTACTTTAGAGATACTAGTTAATGTAATGTAGAAATAAGCCACTTTGATTCTGGCAGTTAGGGACAAAGGGATTTGAGACCGCATGGAAAAAGCAGGAAGAGGTGTGTCTATGAGAGTGATGCTGCATTGATAGGGGCCAGAGAAAGGGATTGGAAGTGAGCCAATCAGAATAGATCAAACATGTCAGGAGGGACATAGGCTGACCTATGGGCGTCGAGTATGTGAAACTTGATACCATTTGAATTGATTTTGCAGAGATCCTTTTGTCTCTTTGTTCAGTCGCTTTCTGGAGTGTAAGAGGCTGGATGTCTCTTATGTTTCTGTAAGACGAATTAAGCTTGCAAGCTAAATAAATAACTTCTTTTTACGTGCGAATCCATCTCAACTTTTATTGAGGCCAGACTGACAGAGAAAGAAATTTGGGAATCAACATTTGGTGCCGAAAACCGGGATTTCTCAGGGCGATCCTGATCCAACTGCGAAATCAGAATTAGACTGATTATGAACAGGAGGATGGGGAACAAAGGGCCCTCAATGTAGAACTGGAAAATGACCGCGCATTGATTGTTCCCCTCTTCTTATCATCTGATTAGTCTGGTCACTCGCACAGAAAGACCGCCTCGACGAAATCACAGGTCAGTCTGGGGATTAGCATTTTAATTGATGGGATTTCATAGAGTTAATTCGGCTGGGGTAGGCTGTATTGTTGATGTAACATTTAAAATATAAATGGTTCAACTTTATTTGTGAGTTAATTCGGCTGGGGTAGGCTGTATTGTTGATGTAACATTTAAAATATAAATGGTTCAACTTTATTTGTGAGTTAATTCGGTTGGGTTACGTTATGAGAGGTAGATGTAACATTTGAAATTGAAAATGGTTCACCTCTATATGTCTGTGTGTTAAAAATATAGTTGATTAAGCTAAAATTTTCTCTTTGGACTGTAGTGGCGAAAAAACGCAGTTCCAAGGACTAGTTGAGATTATGGGAAATTCCTTGGATAGCACAAATGATCCAGGCATGCCACTGCAAATATTATGTGATAAGTATCCGGACAAAGCGAAGGATTTTAGAAAATTGTCAGCACAGTTAAGAACTAAAATGGGAGATGAATGGCCACTAGGGGGAACCAAAGACCTAGAAATGGTTAAGAAAATCCAGGGACAAATATGGAGAAAAAATCAAGGTATGAAAACTAAAGAATTAATTGGATTATGGAGGCAATATTGTCAAGAGGAAAAAGATAAGATTATGTTGTCCAGCTGGCAGGATAACGCCCTTAAAATGGGGATTTCAATTAGTGAACAGGGTAACCTAAAAACATTACAGATCTTGAAAAAGGAATGTGCATTTAAAAAAAGAGCAAATAGAGACAGGAAGGACCCGGGTCACACAAGAGACGAACTACGTAGTTCAATGGCTGGCCTTGAATTGACAGAAGAAGAAAAAAGCAATAATTTGGAAAAGTCAGTAAAAGTTCCGTCTGCACCCATAGTATGGTCTGCGCTCATTCCAGAACCACCAGAGTACAATAATATATACCCAGCCATTGCTCCCCAGATTTCAAATATGCCAGAAACTCAAGCCCTTTTGGGTGATAGTGTGGGTCCTGATTTACCAACTTCACAACCGAAAGAGCAAAAGGAACTCTGTCCCACAAGCCCAGTTAGCTCTAGGACAAGATCTCGGACAGCGAGAGAGGGGCTTGACGCTCACCAGAAACAATTAAGCATATCACCTAAGTCTCCCCAAACTAAGGAGAAATCACAAGATTTGGGAACAAAGAAAGCTGAAACAACTTCGTTTGAAGAGAAAGAACTCCCCCTAGTGACAGGGAGAGACGTTGAAGTCTTGGAACAACCAGGGGAAATAGCTAGAGTGCCCCCTGGTGACATTCGGAGACAGTTACCGATTAGGAAGATGCGAAACCCCGACCCAGGGACTGCGGCAGCGAACCCCACGATAGACGTTTACTTCCCATGGACACCCAGTGAGATGATGGCTATTATGGCTACAATCCCAGATAGAAAAAAATCTCCTGCTGCCTTCGTGGATTCCTTGAGAACTACCATCTCAATTTATCAAGCTGATTCAAGGGACCTCTGGGCCCTAGTCCAGCAGATTTTAACCCCAGCAGAGTACCGCAATTATCTTAACCACCTGAATTATGCTAGTCATGCCGCACTCCAGCAGGCCTATGCGTTAGACGACGATAGAAGGACACAGATCTTGAATGCGTTGAATAGCACATTTCAAAGGCCCATAAATCTTTCTGTTATCTTAGACCTAAAACCTAAGAAGACTGAAGAGCCAGAGGAATTTCTGGAGCGTTTTAATGAAATCTACCGGGGGCAGTCAGGCGATTTGCTGTATCAAAATGGTCAGAATTCCCCTCAATACTGTGCTATGTTAATGCATTGCCTACCACCTTCTGTGGTTACTGCTGTGAAATGTAATAACATGAATTGGACAGAGAACGACCCTTCCCAGATGGCAAGGGCAGTCAGATTTTACTGGAAGGAGGGTGTAGGCCAAGAAGGAGGCTCAGTTACAAAGGTTAAGACTGAGTATGTAATGAAAAAGGATGATCTGCGACCCCAACAAGCGGCAGAAATGGTAGTTTACCAGCAGGAGCCCCAATATAGTGACTTTGGGTGGGTGGATCAGCGAAGAGGAGGATACCAAACCCACCCAAAGGGACCCTCACCCCATTTTTATGGCCCACCGAACGAATCAACAGCTCTCCAACCGCAGCCCCCTCTGAGGGGCCATTGGTCTACTGGAAGACGAGGACGGGGCAGAAATAGAGGGAGCAATGCATGTTTTAATTGCGGCCGTGTAGATCACTGGCAACAGGAATGCCCCTTTAAAAGACAGACAGTAGAAGGAGATTATTCGACCCAAAGGAGAGGGTACCCACCAAGGGGAGGACAGATGAGATACACTGACTTCTCCCAGGAAAACCCTTTCCCAACACAGGATTGACTAGCTAATTTAGCCATAAGGACTCTCCAATCCGACAGGGAACCTATTATCTCTCTGCAGATAGGAGATCAACATCACTCATTTGTAATCGACACAGGGGCAGCTATGTCTTCTGTGCAATCAACACTTAAATTACCATTATCCGACCACACGCAGCAATTGTCAGGGTTCCAAGGACAGGTGTGTGAGTATCCTATTTCTGAACCTGTGACAGTCACTTACGAGAATACGTCTGCAGAGCATCAGTTTGTAGTGACTCCTGGATTGGACTGTAACTTGTTGGCCCGAGATTTACTGTGTATCTTCCAGCTACAGCTAGAATGTGGAGATGAGGGGGTAACGGTTACATCATGGAGGATGAGACAACAGTGCTATATTTCTATCACCCCCCAGTGGTGGACGTTAGACGTTGAACAGTCACTGCATCACGTTACCCTGGCCTATGACAGAACTGGACGAAACAGGGAGTTGGAGGACAAATATCGGCCATTACTTGAGACCGAATGGCCAGTCAAGGTTACAGCCACAGTCACGGGAAAAGAAGGTACAGCCGATTTTGTTACAAAATCACCACATTTATGGCCACAGTCAGCTTCGGTAAGCCCTCATATTACACGTCAGGTCTATGACCAGTACCATGCCAGGGATATGGGGCGAATGGTCAGGAGGGCAGTGGATCATTCAGATCTAACAGACTACGCACTTCAAGTCATGCCGGACGGCACTACCATAAAATATTTTGAGGTCCCTGAAACGATTAACACTCGACTGCAGCATCACAGGGGACATGATGTGTTGGAATATGTCAATCCACAGGTCTGGGCGGAATACCCATCACAAATGGGAAAGACAAATGTTACACCTATCAAGGTAATGATTAAGGATCATGTAAAGCTACCTTCCATTCGGCAATACCCCCTGAAATCTCAAGCTGCTCCATCAATACATAAATTAATTCAAGAACTGTTGAAACAGGGTATTTTGGTCCCTTGCCAATCAGAATGTAACACCCCCATACTTGCTGTGCCTAAACCAGCCAAACCAGACCAGTACCGATTAGTACAGGATTTACGTTCAATTAATGCCATCGCACAGCCGTTACATGCTCTCGTCCCTAACCCTGCTCACATACTGGCTCAAATTCCAGCTCAAGCCCGGGTCTTCGCCGTAATAGACCTTCAGCACGCCTTCTTTGCCCTCCCACTTGCGACTGAAAGTCAATATTTGTTTGCCTTCACTTACAATGGACAGCAGTATACCTGGACCCGACTGCCACAGGGGTTCGTCAATTCACCTACACTCTTCTCCAGATGTCTGCAGACCCAACTCCAGGCCTTGACATTGGAGCATGGTTCCACTCTAGTGCAGTATGTAGATGACATATTGGTGGCAAGTCCTGACGAGCCCAGTAATAGGGATGATGTGATCCAATTATTGAACCACCTATCCTCGTTGGGTTATGTTGTTTCACAAGCAAAGGTCTTGGTGGCTCAGAGAAAAGTTAAGTTCTTAGGAGTTTTACTTACAGCCACAGAAAGAAGTCTCGAACCCAGTAGGATTGAACCAATATGCCAATTACCCGCCCCTACAATAGCCAAGGAGGTTCGTCATTGGCTGGGTATGGTGAATTATTGTCGGCAGTGGATACCAAACATCGCTGTCTATACAAAGCTGCTGACGCCTTACACGAGTAAAGAGGGAAACTTTATTCTCACCACCAAGGCACTCGAGGCCTTCCGTTGCCTGAAGCAGGCCTTGCTACAAGCACCGGCCCTTGGTAGGCCCCTATACGACCGACCATTCCAGATATACTGTACTGTTCTGGAAGGATGTTCAACAGCGGTACTCACCCAGCAACATGGGGACAAGCACCGGTCCGTAGCATATTACTCTTCCAAACTCGACCCAGTGGCGTTGGGCCACCCTGTTTGCACCCAGATCTTGGCAGCAATATACAATAGTTTGCAGGCTGCTGCCAACATCACTCTCCAACAGGATATTACGGTGTATAGCTCCCACTCGGTAATCGCACTATTGGGGCAACTGCAGACTCAGCATCTTACCGCAGCTCGTCAGAATAGGTATGAGATATACCTTTTGAACAATCCACGTCTGACATTTAAATATTGTACCACTATCAATCCAGCCTGTTTTCTGAGCGGTCCCCCTGTCCATGAGGATGCGCCTGGTCACGACTGTTTAGCCTTGATTCAGGAAACTACCACAATAAGGGACGATCTGAGTGATATTCCGTTAGAACAACCTGACATGATTATGTATGTTGATGGCAGTGCATTAGTAAGCCCCACTGGCCGGAGACTGTCCGGTTATGCAATCATAGATCAGGATGGTCTGATTTTAGAAGCGGCAGCTTTCCAGACCCCTTACTCAGCACAACAAGCCAAACTTTTTGCCCTCACCCGTGCATGTATACTTGGGGGAGATCGCCGGGTAAATATCTACACTGACTCCCGATATGCTTTCGGGGTAGTTCATGACTTCGGACAACTCTGGAAGAATAGGGGATTCCTTACCTCGGCAGGCACAGAAATATCCAACCGGGGTTTAGTTAATGACCTACTGCAGGCCCTCCTTCTGCCAGCGCAGATTTCCGTTATTAAATGCGCTGCCCACACGAATGGTACAACCCCAGTTGACGTTGGTAATGAACGAGCAGATCGTGCAGCGCGCACAGCCGCACAAATTCAGCAAGTGATGGTGCCTAAAATGTTAAGTCAGACTAAACGATCTACTATAAATATGTCTGCTTCTGACAAGTCAATGCCAACCATCCAAGACGTCATAAGGTTACAGGAGGACGCTCCTGAGAGTGATAAACAAATGTGGAAACGGTTAGGTTGTACATATGATTCTGTTTCCTCTTTATGGACCACGCCTGCACATCAGACTTGTATGTCTGATGTACTGGCTTTATGGGTCATTGAATGTGTACACTTTGCAACTCATTGTGGGGTTCGAGGGACTAGTGATTTGTTGCTGGACACTTGGTGGCACCCTAAAATGCAGGGGTTGGCCCAAAGTATCAGTAATCGGTGTTTGATTTGTCAGCAATATAACACCGGAAAAGGTATCCCTTGTGGGAAGGGGCAAACCCCGTTGCCCAATGGTCCCTTTGAGACGCTCCAAATGGATTACATTGAGTTGGAAAGGTGTCAATGTTACAAATATGTTTTGGTCATTGTGGATGTGTTCAGCAGATGGGTCGAGGCGTATCCGACTATCAATAATAAAGCTGCTACTGTGGTTAAAGTCTTGATGAGGGAAATCATTCCCCGGTACGGTATACCAGCTCAGTTAAGTTCTGATAATGGGCCTCATTTTATTGGACAAATTAACAAGGAGTTTTGCTCCCAGTTGGGCATACGCCAGCAGTTACACTGTGCTTACAGACCGCAGGCGGCCGGGTTGGTTGAGAGACACAATCAGACCCTCAAAACTAAATTGGCTAAATTAAGAGCAGACACGGGACTGACATGGCTTAAGTTGCTCCCCGTTGCCCTCTTCCAGCTGCGGGTTACACCTGCGGGACCAGCCCGGCTCTCTCCCGCCGAGATTCTTTATGGCAGGCCTCTTAGAACTCCTTGGAGCCTGCAGGTTCCCAGACGGGTTCAGTTTCATCAGATGACTGAAGAAATGACCACCTATGTTCTAGCCCTTACGCAAGTGCTCAAGGAACTCCATGGCCAAGTCCGTGCGGCTCACCAGCCATTGCCCCCAGTACCTAGCTCACTTTCAGTCCAGCCTGGTAGTTATGTCATGGTCAAAAATTGGACTACGAAGGGGTCGGAGCCGCAAGTTCTCCTTACCACCCCCACAGCAGTTAAAGTGGAGGGGCGAAGTGCTTGGGTCCACCTACATCACTGCAAATTGAGTCCATCTCCACTACTGTAAAAGGTCGGATACGAACCTGCCTCCCTTCTCCAGTGCTATTTTACAGGTGTGGAGCATAGAATCATAGAATCATAGAAGTTTACAGCATGGAAACAGGCCCTTCGGCCCAACCAGTCCATGCCGCCCAGTTTTTTACCATTAAGCTAGTCCCAGTTGCCCGCACTTGGCCCATAACCCTCTATACCCATCTTACCCATGTAACCATCTAAATGCTTTTTGAAAGACACAATTGTACCCGCTTCTACTACTACCTCTGGCAGCCCATTCCAGACACTCACTACCCTCTGAGTGAAGAAATTGCCCCTCTGGGCCCTTCTGAATCTCTCCCCTCTCACCTTAAACCTATGCCCTCTAGTTTTAGACTCCCCTACCTTTGGGAAAAGATGTTGACTATCTACCTTATCTATGCCCCTCATTATTTTATAGACCTCTATAAGATCACCCCTAAGCCTCCTACGCTCCAGGGAAAAAAGTCCCAGTCTATCCAGCCTCTCCTTATAACTCAAACCATCAAGTCCCGGCAACATCCTAGTAAATCTTTTCTGCACACTCTTTCCAGTTTAATAATATCCTTCCTATAATAGGGTGACCAGAACTGCACACAGTATTCCAAGTGTGGCCGTACCAATGTCTTGTACAACTTCAACAAGACGTCCCAACTCCTGTATTCAATGTTCTGACCAATGAAACCAAGCATGCTGAATGCCTTCTTCACCACCCTGTCCACCTGCGACTCCACCTTCAAGGAGCTATGAACCTGTACTCCTAGATCTCTTTGTTCTATAACTCTCCCCAACGCCATACCATTAACTGAGTAGGTCCTGGCCTGATTCGATCTGCCAAAATGCATCACCTCACATTTATCTAAATTAAACTCCATCTGCCATTCGTCGGCCCACTGGCCTAATTGATCAAGATCCCGTTGCAATCCTAGATAACCTTCTTCACTATCCACTGTGCCACCAATCTTGGTGTCATCTGCAAACTTACTAACCATGCCTCCTAAATTCTCATCCAAATCATTAATATAAATCACAAATAACAGTGGACCCAGCACCGATCCCTGAGGCACACCACTGGTCACAGGCCTCCAGTTTGAAAAACAACCCTCTACAACCACCCTCTGTCTTCTGTCGTCCAGCCAATTTTGAATCCAATTGGCAACCTCACCCTGGATCCCGTGAGCTTTAACCTTCTGCAACAGCCTACCATGCGGTACCTTGTCAAAGGCTTTGCTAAAGTCCATGTAGACAACTTCTACTGCACTACCCTCATCTACCTTCTTGGTCACTCCCTCAAAAAACTCAATCAAATTTGTGAGACATGATTTTCCACGCACAAAGCCATGCTGACTGCCCCGAATCAGTCCTTGCCTCTCTAAATGCTTGTAGATCCTGTCTCTCAGAATACCTTCCAGCAACTTACCTACTACAGACGTTAGGCTCACCGGTCTGTAGTTCCCAGGCTTTTCCCTGCTGCCATTCTTAAACAAGGGCACAACATTCGCCACTCTCCAATCTTCAGGCACCTCACCTGTGGCTGCCGATGATTCAAATATCTCGGTTAGGGGACCCGCAATTTCCTCCCTAGCCTCCCACAACATCCTGGGATACATTTCATCAGGTCCCGGGGATTTATCTACCTTGATGCGCTTTAAGACTTCCAGCACCTCCTCCTCTGTAATATGCACACTTCTCAAGACATCACTATTTATTTCCCTTAGTTTCCTAACATCCATGCCTTTTTCCACCGTGAATACCGATGAGAAATATTCATTCAGGATCTCACCCAACTCTTGTGGCTCTGCACATAGATGCCCGTGTTGATCCTTAAGAGGCCCTACTCTGTCCCTAGTTACTCTTTTCCCCTTTATGTATCTGTAGAATCTCTTTGGATTCTCCCTTGCATTATTTGCCAAAGCAATTTCATGTCCCCTTTTTGCCCTCCTGATTTCCCTCTTAACTCTATTTCGACAATCTCTATACTCTTCAAGGGATCTACTTGATCCCAGTTGCTTATGTACGTCATATGCCTCCTTCTTCTTTTTGACCAGAGTCTCAATATCTCGAGTCATCCAGGGTTCCCTACTTCTACCAGCCTTGCCCTTCACTCTAAAGGGAATGTGCTTACCCTGCACCCTGGTTAACACATTTTTAAAAGCCTCCCATTTACCAGCCATCCCTTTGTCTGCCAATAGTCTCCCCCAATCTACCTCTGCAAGTTCCTGTCTGATACCATCAAAATTGGCCTTGCCCCAATTAAGAATTTTAACTCTTGGGCCAGACCTATCATTCTCCATAGCTATCTTAAAACTAATGGAATTATGGTCACTTGTCCCAAAGTGATCCCTCACTAGCACTTCTATCACTTGCCCTTCCTTATTTCCCAAGACGAGGTCAAGTTTTGCCCCCTCTCTAGTCGGTCCATCCACATACTGAATGAGAAATTCCTCCTGAATACACTCAACAAATTTCCCTCCATCCAAGCCCCTAATGCTATGGCTGTCCCAGTCAATGTTGGGAAAGTTAAAGTCCCCTACTACTACCACCCTATTATTCTTGCAGCTATCTGTAATCTCCTTACATATTTGCTCCTCAATTTCCCGCTGACTATTTGGGGGCCTGTAGTACAGTCCTACCAAGGTGATCTCTCCCTTCTTATTTTTCAGTTCCACCCATATAGACTCAGTGGGCGAACCCTCGGATATATCCCCTCTAAGTACTGCTGTGATGTTCTCCCTAATCAAAAACGCCACTCCCCCTCCTCTCTTACCTCCTGTTCTATCCTTTCTATAGCATCTGTACCCCGGAACATTGAGCTGCCAGTCCTACAAAGAACAAAGAACAAAGAACAAAGAAATGTACAGCACAGGAACAGGCCCTTCGGCCCTCCAAGCCCGTGCCGACCATACTGCCCGACTAAACTACAATCTTCTACACTTCCTGGGTCCGTATCCTTCTATTCCCATCCTGTTCATATATTTGTCAAGATGCCCCTTAAATGTCCCTATCGTCCCTGCCTCCACTACCTCCTCCGGTAGTGAGTTCCAGGCACCCACTACCCTCTGCGTAAAAAACTTGCCTCGTACATCTACTCTAAACTTTGCCCCTCTCACCTTAAACCTATGCCCCCTAGTAATTGACCCCTCTACCCTGGGGAAAAGCCTCTGACTATCCACTCTGTCTATGCCCCTCATAATTTTGTATACCTCTATCAGGTCGCCCCTCAACCTCCTTCGTTCCAGTGAGAACAAACCGAGTTTATTCAATCGCTCCTCATAGCTTATGCCCTCCATACCAGGCAACATTCTGGTAAATCTCTTCTGCACCCTCTCTAAAGCCTCCACATCCTTCTGGTAGTGTGGCGACCAGAATTGAACACTATACTCCAAGTGTGGCCTAACTAAGGTTCTATACAGCTGCAACATGACTTGCCAATTCTTATACTCAATGCCCCGGCCAATGAAGGCAAGCATGCCGTATGCCTTCTTGACTACCTTCTCCACCTGTGTAGCCCCTTTCAGTGATCTGTGGACCTGTACTCCTAGATCTCTTTGACTTTCAATACTCTTGAGGGTTCTACCATTCACTGTATATTCCCTACCTGCATTAGCCCTTCCAAAATGCATTACCTCACATTTGTCCAGGTTAAACTCCATCTGCCATCTCTCCGCCCAAGTCTCCAGACAATCTAAATCCTGCTGTATCCTCAGACAGTCCTCATCGCTATCCGCAATTCCACCAACCTTTGTGTCGTCTGCAAACTTACTAATCAGACCAGTTACATTTTCCTCCAAATCATTTATATATACTACAAAGAGCAAAGGTCCCAGCACTGATCCCTGTGGAACACCACTGGTCACAGCCCTCCAATTAGAAAAGCATCCCTCCATTGCTACCCTCTGCCTTCTATGGCCTAGCCAGTTCTGTATCCACCTTGCCAGTTCACCCCTGATCCCGTGTGACTTCACCTTTTGTACCAGTCTACCATGAGGGACCTTGTCAAAGGCCTTACTGAAGTCCATATAGACAACATCTACTGCCCTACCTGCATCAATCATCTTAGTGACCTCCTCGAAAAACTCTATCAAGTTAGTGAGACACGACCTCCCCTTCACAAAACCGTGCTGCCTCTCACTAATACGTCCATTTGCTTCCAAATGGGAGTAGATCCTGTCTCGAAGAATTCTCTCCAGTAATTTCCCTACCACTGAAGTAAGGCTCACCGGCCTGTAGTTCCCGGGATTATCCCTGCCACCCTTCTTAAACAGAGGAACAACATTGGCTATTCTCCAGTCCTCCGGGACATCCCCTGAAGACAGCGAGGATCCAAAGATTTCTGTCAAGGCCTCAGCAATTTCCTCTCCAGCCTCCTTCAGTATTCTGGGGTAGATCCCATCCGGCCCTGGGGACTTATCTACCTTAATATTTTTTAAGACACCCAACACCTCGTCTTTTTGGATCACAATGTGACCCAGGCTATCTACACCCCCTTCTCCAGACTCAACATCTACCAATTCCTTCTCTTTGGTGAATACTGATGCAAAGTATTCATTTAGTACCTCGCCCATTTCCTCTGGCTCCACACATAGATTCCCTTGCCTATGCTTCAGTGGGCCAACCCTTTCCCTGGCTACCCTCTTACTTTTTATGTAAGTGTAAAAAGCCTTGGGATTTTCCTTAACCCTATTTGCCAATGCCTTTTCATGACCCCTTCTAGCCCTCCTGACTCCTTGCTTAAGTTCCTTCCTACTTTCCTTATATGCCACACAGGCTTCGTCTGTTCCCAGCCTTTTAGCCCTGACAAATGCCTCCTTTTTCTTTTTGACGAGGCCTACAATATCACTCGTCATCCAAGGTTCCCGAAAATTGCCGTATTTATCTTTCTTCCTCACAGGAACATGCCTGTCCTGTATTCCTTTCAACTGACACTTGAAAGCCTCCCACATGTCAGATGTTGATTTGCCCTCAAACATCCGCCCCCAATCTATGTTCTTCAGTTCCCGCCTAATATTGTTATAATTAGCCTTCCCCCAATTTAGCACATTCATCCTCGGACCACTCTTATCCTTGTCCACCAAGTCCTGCCCCTCCCTTAGCCATGTTTCAGTCATAGCTATAATATCCCAGTCCCATGTGCCCGTCCATGCCCTGAGTTCATCCGCTTTGCCCGTCAGGCCCCTTGCATTGAAATAAATGCAGTTTAATGTAGACCTTCCTTGCTCTCTGCCCTGCTTTCTCTGGTCATGCTTTACACACTCTCCCTTCCTGCCTTTTGTTTCTGTCCCCACTGACTTCCTACATCGGTTCCCATCCCCCTGGCACATTAGTTTAAACCCTCCCCAACTGCACTAGCAAACACCCCCCCGAGAACATTGGTTCCGGTCCCACCCAGATGCAGACCGTCCGATTTGTACAGGTCCCACCTCCCCCAGAATCGGTCCCAATGTCCCAGGAATTTGAAACCCTCCCTCTTGCACCATCTCTCAAGCCACGTATTCATCCTAGCTATCCTGTCATTCCTACTCTGACTATCACGTGGCACTGGTAGCAATCCTGAGATTACTACCTTTGAGGTCCTACTTTTTAGTTTAACTCCTAACTCCATAAATTCAGCTTGTAGGACCTCATCCCGTTTTTTACCTATATCGTTGGTGCCTATATGCACCACGACAGCTGGCTGTTCACCCTCCCCCTCCAGAATGCCCTGCAGCCGCTCCGAGACATCCTTGACCCTTGCACCAGGGAGGCAACATACCAACCTGGATTCTCGTTTGCGTCCGCAGAAACGCCTGTCTATTCCCCTTACAATTGAATCCCCTATCACTATAGCTCTGCCACTCTTTTTCCCGCCCTTCTGTGCAGCAGAGCCAGCCACGGTGCCATGAACCTGGCTGCTGCCACCTTCCCCTGGTGAGCCATCTCCCCCAACAGTTTCCAAAACGGTAAATCTGTTTTGGAGGGAGATGACCGCAGGGGATCCCTGCACTGCCTTCCTACTCTTCCTCTGTCTGTTGGTCACCCTTTCCCTATCTGCCTCAGTAATTTTAATCTGCGGTGTGACCAACTCACTGAATGTGCTTTCCACAACTTCCTCAGCATCGCGGATGCTCCAAAGTGAGTCCATCCGCAGCTCCAGAGCCGTCAAGCGGTCTAACAGGAGCTGCAGTTGGACACACTTCTTGCAGATGAAGGAGTCAGGGACACCAGAAGGGTCCCTGACTTGCCACATCTCACAAGAGGAGCATGACACGGGTCTGAGCTCTCCTGCCATGACTTAAACCTGAAGTTAAATTTGAACTACACTACACAGCTAGGAGAAAGTCAAAGAGAGAGAAATCACTTACCAGTTACAAGCCAATCACTTACAAGCATGATGGAGTGGCTACGCATCGTCTGTCTGATATTTGGCCTCACTTCGCTTGGCGTGTTATTGGCGATGGACATGGAAAAGGGGAATATTATGTATCTGTGTAGCCCCAACCAATCTACAAGGATACATCACCTATGCAAAGGTGATGTTCTTCGCTGCCCCCATATACGAGGACATGGTATCGACTCATGGAAGGTCATCAAAGTTAAGGAGAATGCAGGAGTCATGAAGCAGTTGCACCGGTCCCGGCGATGGGAAGGGAACATTATATGGACATTGCCTTGTTTTTGGAATACATGTAAATTTGATTTTGGATGTGTTAAGAGTGGTACAATAAAGGTAAAATCAGGCTGTCAGAAGAGTGTAGGAAGAGGCTATGAGAAAGAGAAAGGGACTAGAGAGAGGACGGGGCGTATGAGAAGGGAAGTACAGCTAGAACGTAGGTTACCGGGAGATACACTTAAGTTAATTAAAGGCCAAACTGAGGAAAACCCGGGTAGTATGAATCTCTTCTACCAGATTTACCACCGTCTGTATGGCCAGGGACGGGTTGTCTGCTACCCAAACCCCGCAGCGGTGTCTAGGTTATTTTCTGTTTCACCGCTTTGGGGCACTCCCCAAACGGTGGTTCATTGTCAGCATTCCGAACCACTGCCCGATCAGGTCACTCTTCCTTACGATCCGGGTTCAGCACCACCGGCTATTTGCCTTCCCCTTCCTCGGGATAATTCCCATTCACAGTACGATAGGCTGCGACGGTGGAGGGCGTACATACCTAGCCACTTCACTCCCAATAGGGATTCCCGGTCGTACGAGAATTGCTTCAGCAGTGAAGGAAATGGCTGTTTGCTGGTAGAGGTGGACACAAATATAACATGTCTGGTTCCCACCTGTACGGACAGGAGGTGCCATATCACCCAGGCGTCTGGCCAATGCGTTTGTTACAACACCACTTGCGTTCCATTGAACGCCGGCCACCAGCTCCTTTGTGGCTGGGGGAATGTCTCTCATATCACTGTTGGGACTAGGGCTTTCCGCATTGCTGGGCAGCCCGAATGGGCATTTCAAAGTTGGATAAACTGGGCTACTGGGAGGTCCTTACGCAACCGATATGCTGATTGTGATGCTAGTCTCCACACGGAACAAGGATACTACTTTTTATTTAATGGTACAGCGACCAACGTTTTGTCACCCCCATTTCCCCGCCGAATTGCTATAGGGACTCTAGTCCCTACCACAGTCCCCTGCCCTTCGGCGTGGAACCTGCATAATCAGTTAGCACGCCGGGCAGTCTCTGCTGAATTTTGCGAGAACTGGAAAAAACCTCAGGTTCTTGCACCCAACCGGGACCACTCAGCCGGGTGGGGCATTCTGAGCGTATTGACACTGGGAGGTGTGGGGGGTTCCTTGGCTGTCAGTGATCGGAATTATTTTATTTGCGGCCTTACCATCTTGGGAAATGAAACCTTGGGAGCCCTCGGGGCAATAACTAAGGAGTTGTCTCAGCTACGGTTGTTTGCAATGCAGAACCGGTATGCTCTTGACTATCTTCTGGCCCGTGAGGGTGGGGTATGCGCCATAGTACAGGACAAGTGTATCATGGGAGTTCAGGACTTGACCGCTAACATCAGTAAATTTATGGATCGCATACGGGATCACTTGGACAGGATGCAGGATCCTGGCTCTTGGGGTAACTGGGGATTTGGAGGATGGAAGGACTGGTTGATAAATATGGCCATGTATCTAGTGGTAGCTATCGGCTGCATCTTTGTGGGCCTGGCCATCCTTAAATGTGTGATGGGTAGAATGCGGGGTACACTGGATCAGATCACCGCCCCAATCACCGAAAAAAAAGATTTAACTGTTAAAATCCATGAGGGTGAGGCTGATGAAGGGGGGCTAAGACAGGAATTGGAAATGCAGCGACGGATCTTTTTAGATGAGGAACCGTAGCTATGGATTGGATAGTTCGGTTATCATGGAATGATAAAAGGAGGGAATGACGAATGTGATATAAAATAGTTACTTTAGAGATACCAGTTAATGTAATGTAGAAATAAGCCACTTTGATTCTGGCAGTTAGGGACAAAGGGATTTGAGACCGCATGGAAAAAGCAGGAAGAGGTGTGTCTATGAGAGTGATGCTGCATTGATAGGGGCCAGAGAAAGGGATTGGAAGTGAGCCAATCAGAATAGATCAAACAGGTCAGGAGGGACATAGGCTGACCTATGGGCATCGAGTATGTGAAACTTGATACCATTTGAATTGATTTTGCAGAGATCCTTTTGTCTCTTTGTTCAGTCGCTTTCTGGAGTGTAAGAGGCTGGATGTCTCTTATGTTTCTGTAAGATGAATTAAGCTTGCAAGCTAAATAAATAACTTATTTTTACGTGCGAATCCATCTCAACTTTTATTGAGGCCAGACTGACAGAGAAAGAAATTTGGGAATCAACAAGCCGAGCTGGGGTCCTGGGGGTTCATCCAAGATGGCAGCTCCCATTGGTCGCACATGGCTGGGGGTGCACAAAATGGCAGCGCCCATTCCTCTAACGTGGCGTCCGTGGGACAAGATGGCGGCGCACGGGGGCCGTACGTGGCCCTGGAGTAGGAAGATGGCGGCGACCGCTGGCCGCACGGGGACCTTGGAGAGGTTTGTGGTGGCGGTCCGCATTCTCCGCCGGAGACCGCGGCAACCACATACCCCCACAAAATGGCTCGTTTTACCGCATCCCTTGCAGGTGGATGAGCGGGCTGGGCAGCGCTGCCGGGGGTGCTTGGCCTGCCTGCAAAAGTAGCAGCGGGGCCCCCCAGGGTTGCCAGGCCGCCTTGCAGCACAGGCTTGTGGGGGGATGGGGGATGTCTCGGGGTCGGCTGCGGAGGGGTTCCACGCTGCCCAGGGGGCTGCCATGCAGGATGAGATTTCTAAATTCTTGGATGTGCAGGGTCGGATTAGGACAAGTCAGCATGGATTTAGTAAGGGGAGGTGTGCTGGAGGCAAACAGAGTGTATCTAAGTTTGGGTAAGGCTGAGTTCGGGTAAGAGGTGAGTGAGGGCTGTGTTTGTTTTTTGGAGTTTGGTGTTTGGGGTTGAGTTCCCCCCCCCCCCCCCCCCCCGCAAAAAAAAAAAAAAAATCCAATTAATTAAGTAAATTAATTAACTAGTTAAGGAAATTTAGTGCTCATCTTAAGGAGGTGCAGAGAAACAGACCTGTGAGGGAGCCTCGGGAGCAATTACATCACAGCCAGCAGGTGAGTGATTGGCTTGTAACTGGTAAGTGATTTCTCTCTCTTTGACTTTCTCTTAGCTGTGTCGTGTAGTTCAAATTTAACTTCAGGTTTAAGTCATGGCAGGAGAGCTCAGACCCGTGTCATGGTCCTCTTGTGAGATGTGGCAAGTCAGGGACCCTTCTGGTGTCCCTGACTCCTTCATCTGCAAGAAGTGTGTCCAACTGCAGCTCCTGTTAGACTGCTTGACGGCTCTGGAGCTGCGGATGGACTCACTTTGGAGCATCCGCGATGCTGAGGAAGTTGTGGATAGCACATTCAGTGAGTTGGTCAAACCGCAGATTAAAATTACTGAGGCAGATAGGGAATGGGTGACCAACAGACAGAGGAAGAGTAGGAAGGCAGTGCAGGGATCCCCTGCGGTCATCTCCCTCCAAAACAGATTTACCGTTTTGGAAACTGTTGGGGGAGATGGCTCACCAGGGGAAGGTGGCAGCAGCCAGGTTCATGGCACCGTGGCTGGCTCTGCTGCACAGAAGGGCGGGAAAAAGAGTGACAGAGCTATAGTGATAGGGGATTCAATTGTAAGGGGAATAGACAGGCGTTTCTGTGGACGCAAACGAGAATCCAGGTTGGTATGTTGCCTTCTTGGTGCAAGGGTCAAGGATGTCTCGGAGCGCTGCAGGGCATTCTGGAGGGGGAGGGTGAACAGCCAGCTGTCGTGGTGCATATAGGCACCAACGATATAGGTAAAAAACGGGATGAGGTCCTACAAGCTGAATTTAGGGAGTTAGGAGTTAAACTAAAAAGTAGGACCTCAAAGGTAGTAATCTCAGGATTGCTACCAGTGCCACGTGATAGTCAGAGTAGGAATGACAGGATAGCTAGGATGAATACGTGGCTTGAGAGATGGTGCAAGAGGGAGGGTTTCAAATTCCTGGGACATTGGGACCTGTTCTGGGGGAGGTGGGACCTGTACAAATCGGACGGTCTGCATCTGTGTGGGACCGGAACCAATGTTCTCGGGGGTGTGTTTGCTAGTGCAGTTGGGGAGGGTTTAAACTAATGTGGCAGGGGGATGGGAACCGATGTAGGAAGTCAGTGGGGACAGAAACAAAAGGCAGGAAGGGAGAGTGTGTAAAGCATGACCTGAGAAAGCAGGGCAGAGAGCAAGGAAGGTCTACATTAAACTGCATTTATTTCAATGCAAGGGGCCTGACGGGCAAAGCGGATGAACTCAGGGCATGGACGGGCACATGGGACTGGGATATTATAGCTATGACTGAAACATGGCTAAGGGAGGGGCAGGACTGGCAGCTCAATGTTCCGGGGTACAGATGCTATAGAAAGGATAGAACAGGAGGTAAGAGAGGAGGGGGAGTGGCGTTTTTG
Source organism: Scyliorhinus torazame (assembly GCF_047496885.1). Lineage (NCBI taxonomy): Eukaryota > Metazoa > Chordata > Chondrichthyes > Carcharhiniformes > Scyliorhinidae > Scyliorhinus > Scyliorhinus torazame. The sequence continues at coordinate 215,598,988 of NC_092707.1, forward strand.
ATTAGGGAGAACATCACGGCAGTACTTAGAGGGGATATATTCGAGGGTTCGCCCACTGAGTCTATATGGGTGGAACTGAAAAATAAGAAGGGAGAGATCACCTTGGTAGGACTGTACTACAGGCCCCCAAATAGTCAGCGGGAAATTGAGGAGCAAATATGTAAGGAGATTACAGATAGCTGCAAGAATAATAGGGTGGTAGTAGTAGGGGACTTTAACTTTCCCAACATTGACTGGGACAGCTAGAGCATTAGGGACTTGGATGGAGGGAAATTTGTTGAGTGTATTCAGGAGGAATTTCTCATTCAGTATGTGGATGGACCGACTAGAGAGGGGGCAAAACTTGACCTCATCTTGGGAAATAAGGAAGGGCAAGTGACAGAAGTGTTAGTGAGGGATCACTTTGGGACAAGTGACCATAACTCCATTAGTTTTAAGATAGCTATGGAGAATGATAGGTCTGGCCCAAGAGTTAAAATTCTTAATTGGGGCAAGGCCAATTTTGATGGTATCAGACAGGAACTTGCAGAGGTAGATTGGGGGAGACTGTTGGCAGGCAAAGGGACGGCTGGTAAATGGGAGGCTTTTAAAAATGTGTTAACCAGGGTGCAGGGTAAGCACATTCCCTTTAGAGTGAAGGGTAAGGCTGGGAGAAGTAGGGAACCCTGGATGACTCAAGATATTGAGACTCTGGTCAAAAAGAAGAAGGAGGCATATGACGTACATAAGCAACTGGGATCAAGTGGATCCCTTGAAGAGTATAGAGATTGTCGAAATAGAGTTAAGAGGGAAATCAGGAGGGTAAAAAGGGGACATGAAATTGCTTTGGCAAATAATGCAAGGGAGAATCCAAAGAGATTCTACAAATACATAAAGGGGAAAAGAGTTACTAGGGACAGAGTAGGGCCTCTTAAGGATCAACAAGGGCATCTATGTGCAGAGCCACAAGAGTTGGGTGAGATCCTGAATGAATATTTCTCATCGGTATTCACGGTGGAGAAAGGCATGGATGTTAGGAAACTAAGGGAAATAAATAGTGATGTCTTGAGAAGTGTGCATATTACAGAGGAGGAGGTGCTGGAAGTCTTAAAGCACATCAAGGTAGATAAATCCCCAGGACCTGATGAAATGTATCCCAGGGTGTTGTGGGAGGCTAGGGAGGAAATTGCGGGTCCCCTAAAAGAGATATTGGAATCATCGGCAGCCACAGGTGAGGTGCCTGAAGATTGGAGAGTGGCGAATGTTGTGCCCTTGTTTAAGAAGGGCAGCAGGGAAAAGCCTGGGAACTACAGACCGGTGAGCCTAACGTCTGTAGTAGGTAAGTTGCTAGAAGGTATTCTGAGAGACAGGATCTACAAGCATTTAGAGAGGCAAGGACTGATTCGGGGCAGTCAGCATGGCTTTGTGCGTGGAAAATCATGTCTCACAAATTTGATTGAGTTTTTTGAGGGGGTGACCAAGAAGGTAGATGAGGGCAGTGCAGTAGACGTTGTCTACATGGACTTTAGCAAAGCCTTTGACAAGGTACCGCATGGTAGGTTGTTGCAGAAGGTTAAAGCTCACGGGATCCAGGGTGAGGTTGCCAATTGGATTCAAAATTGGCTGGACGACAGAAGGCAGAGGGTGGTTGTAGAGGGTTGTTTTTCAAACTGGAGGCCTGTGACCAGTGGTGTGCCTCAGGGATCGGTGCTGGGTCCACTGTTATTTGTGATTTATATTAATGATTTGGATGAGAATTTAGGAGGCATGGTTAGTAAGTTTGCAGATGACACCAAGATTGGTGGCACAGTGGATAGTGAAGAAGGTTATCTAGGATTGCAACGGGATCTTGATCAATTAGGCCAGTGGGCCGACGAATGGCAGATGGAGTTTAATTTAGATAAATGTGAGGTGATGCATTTTGGCAGATCGAATCAGGCCAGGACCTACTCAGTTAATGGTATGGCGTTGGGGAGAGGTATAGAACAAAGAGATCTAGGAGTACAGGTTCATAGCTCCTTGAAGGTGGAGTCGCAGGTGGACAGGGTGGTGAAGAAGGCATTCGGCATGCTTGGTTTCATTGGTCAGAACATTGAATACAGGAGTTGGGATGTCTTGTTGAAGTTGTACAAGACATTGGTACGGCCACACTTGGAATACTGTGTGCAGTTCTGGTCACCCTATTATAGGAAGGATATTATTAAACTGGAAAGAGTGTGCAGAAAAGATTTACTAGGATGTTGCCGGGACTTGATGGTTTGAGTTATAAGGAGAGGCTGGATAGACTGGGACTTTTTTCCTTGGAGCGTAGGAGGCTTAGGGGTGATCTTATAGAGGTCTATAAAATAATGAGGGGCATAGATAAGGTAGATAGTCAACATCTTTTCCCAAAGGTAGGGGAGTCTAAAACTAGAGGGCATAGGTTTAAGGTGAGAGGGGAGAGATTCAGAAGGGCCCAGAGGGGCAATTTCTTCACTAAGAGGGTAGTGAGTGTCTGGAATGGGCTGCCAGAGGTAGTAGTAGAGGCGGGTACAATTGTGTCTTTTAAAAAACATTTAGATAGTTACATGGGTAAGATGGGTATAGAGGGTTATGGGCCAAGTGCGGGCAACTGGGACTAGCTTAATGGTAAAAACTGGGCGGCATGGACTGGTTGGGCCGAAGGGCCTGTTTCCATGCTGTAAACTTCTATGATTCTATGATTCTATGATTCTAGGTCGTGCCTGACAAACCTGTTAGAGTTCTTTGAAGAGATAACAAATAGGTTAGACCAAGGAGAGCCAATGGATGTTATCTATCTTGACTTCCAAAAGGCCTTTGATAAGGTGCCTCACGGGAGACTGCTGAGTAAAGTAAGGGCCCATGGTATTCGAGGCAAGATACTAACATGGATTGACGATTGGCTGTCAGGCAAAGGCAGAGAGTTGGGATAAAAGGTTCTTTTTCGGAATGGCAACCGGTGACGAGTGGTGTCCCGCAGGGTTCAGTGTTGGGACCACAGCTGTTCTCTTTATATATTAACGATCTAGATGATGGGACTGGGGGCATTCTGGCTAAGTTTGCCGATGATACGAAGATAGGTGGAGGGGCAGGTAGTATGGAGGAGGTGGGGAGGCTTCAGAAAGATTTAGACAGTTTAGGAGAGTGGTCCAAGAAATGGCTGATGAAATTCAACGTGGGCAAGTGCGAGGTCTTGCACTTTGGAAAAAAGAATAGAGGCGTGGACTATTTTCTAAACGGTGACAAAATTCATAATGCTGAAGTGCAAAGGGACTTGGGAGTCCTAGTCCAGGATTCTCTAAAGGTAAACTTGCAGGTTGAGTCCGTGATTAAGAAAGCAAATGCAATGTTGTCATTCATCTCAAGAGTCTTGGAATATAAAAGCAGGGATGTACTTCTGAAGCATTATAAAGCATTAGTTAGGCCCCATTTAGAATACTGTGAGCAATTTTGGGCCCCACACCTCAGGAAGGACATACTGGCACTGGAGAGGGTCCAGCGGAGATTCACACGGATGATCCCAGGAATGGTAGGCCTAACATACGATGAACGTCTGAGGATCCTGGGATTATACTCATTGGAGTTTAGGAGGTTGAGGGGAGATCTAATAGAAACTTACAAGATAATGAATGGCTTAGATAGGGTGGATGTAGGGAAGTTGTTTCCATTAGCAGTGGAGACTAGGACCCGGGGGCACAGCCTTAGAATAAAAGGGAGTCACTTTAGAACAGAGATGAGGAGAAATTTCTTCAGCCAGAGAGTGGTGGGTATGTGGAATCCATTGCCACAGAGGGCGGTGGAGGCCGGGACGTTGAGTGTCTTTAAGACAGAAGTTGATAAATTCTTGATTTCTCGAGGAATTAAGGGCTATGGAGAGAGAGCGGGTAAATGGAGTTGAAATCAGCCATGATTGAATGGTGGAGTGGACTCGATGGGCTGAATGGCCTTACTTCCACTCCTATGTCTTATGGTCTCATGCGGTTGGGAACGTAAGTGCGGGTGTTTCTGGAGGCCACATCCAGGGAGCCTGCAAGGGCCCATGCCTTCTTGAGACCTAGAGTATCTTTTTCGAGCAGCCGCTGGTGGATTTGTGAGGATAGCATACCTGCCACGAAAGCGTCCCTGACCAAGAGTTCAGTGTGTTTGCTCACCGAAACATGCGGGCAGCTGCAGTTTCTCCCCAACACCAGGAGTGCACGGTAGAATTCTTCCAGCGATTCCCCAGGGGTTTGTCGCCTTGTTGCTAGCAGGTGCCGGGCGTAGACCTGGTTTACCGGGCGAATATAATGTCCTTTTAACAGCTCTATTGCTGCATCGAAGTCTTCCGCTTCTCGATGAGGGTGAAAATCTCCGGGCTCACCTTTGCAGGACTTTCATTTTCTGTTCTCCCGTGGGTGTGTTTTTGGCCGTCCCAAGATACCCTTTAAAGCACGCCAGCCAGTGCTTGAAGATTGCTGCTGAGTTCGCCGCGTGGGGGCTGAGTTGCAGACACTCCGGCTTGATTCGGTGCTCCATCCTTTGTTTTTAAACTGGCTTATTAAATTGATGCACGATCAATGACTACTAAAGCGAGGTTGTAGTCCAACTGAAGGCTATAATAAGCTAGATGTTTCCCCCAGCAGCTGAGGTACAGAATGAAGGCTGCTGGGGCGGCACGGGCTCTTATACCCCACCTAGCAGGCCGGAGCTACCATACATCTTGACCAATAGAAAGCATGCAGTTTCCACCAATGGTGCTCCAGTATATCAGGTACCGTAATACCTCTACTACCACACTAACGTGGGGTAGATACGAATTAGGGAAATACAGGTGGCTTTTTTTATATTTACTCGTTCATGGTGTGTGCGCATCACTGGTCACGGGTTTGGATGGTGGGGACTGAGGAGCCTTGGTGAGTTCCTGCAGTGCAGCATCTGGACGATGCACACAGAGCTACTGTGCATCAATGGTGCAGAGAGTGAATGTTGAATGTGGTAAACGATGTATCAATCAATCAGGTTGCTTTGTTCTGGATGGTGTCGAGCTTCTTGGGTGTTGTTGGAGCTGCATTCATCAAGGTAAGTGGAGAGTATTCAATGTTGAAGACTCCCAGGACAACTCCCTCCTAACTCTATTACCATTGTGCTGCCACCTTTGCTGGATCTGTGCTGCCACCTATGCTGGATCTGGGCTGCCACCTTTGCTGGATCTGTGCTGTCACCTATGCTGGATCTGTGCTGTCACCTATGCTGGATCTGGGCTGCCACCTTTGCTGGATCTGGGCTGCCACCTTTGCTGGATCTGTGCTGCCACCTTTGCTGGATCTGTGCTGTCACCTATGCTGGATCTGGGCTGCCACCTTTGCTGGATCTGTGCTGTCACCTTTGCTGGATCTGTGCTGCCACCTTTGCTGGATCTGGGCTGCCACCTTTGCTGGATCTGTGCTGCCACCTTTGCTGGATCTGTGCTGCCACCTTTGCTGGATCTGTGCTGCCACCTTTGCTGGATCTGTGCTGTCACCTATGCTGGATCTGGGCTGCCACCTTTGCTGGATCTGTGCTGTCACCTATGCTGGATCTGGGCTGCCACCTTTGCTGGATCTGTGCTGTCACCTATGCTGGATCTGTGCTGTCACCTATGCTGGATCTGGGCTGCCACCTTTGCTGGATCTGTGCTGCCACCTTTGCTGGATCTGTGCTGTCACCTATGCTGGATCTGGGCTGCCACCTTTGCTGCATCTGTGCTGTCACCTCTGCTGGATCTGTGCTGCCACCTTTGCTGGATCTGGGCTGCCACCTTTGCTGGATCTGGGCTGCCACCTTTGCTGGATTTGGGCTGCCACCTTTGCTGGATCTGTGCTGTCACCTTTGCTGGATCTGTGCTGCCACCTTTGCTGGATCTGGGCTGCCACCTTTGCTGGATCTGGGCTGCCACCTTTGCTGGATCTGTGCTGTCACCTTTGCTGGATCTGTGCTGTCAGTGGATTGGGACATACACAGCGATAGTGATAGTGGTGTCTGGGACATTATCTGGAATGTATGATTCTGTGGGAATGATTATGTCAGGCTGTTGCTCGACTAGTTTGTGAGACAGCTCTCCCAACTTTGGCACAAGTCCCATATGTCAATAAGGAGGACTTTGCAGGGTCGTCAGGGCTGGGTTTGAAGTTGTCGTTTCTGGTTATCCATCCAGTTTCATTCCTTTTTTTTATAGAACATAGAACATACATCATGGCAGTTTGATACAATTGAGTGGCTTGCTGGGCCATTTCTGAGGGCATTTAAGAATCAACCACATTGCTATGGGTCTGGAGTCACATGTAGGTCAGACCAGGTAAGGACAGTGGATTTCCTTCCTGAAAGGACATCAGTGGACCAGATGGGTTTTCACAGCAATCAACTATAGTTTCACGTTCACTATTACTGAGATTAGCTTTCAATTCTATCTTTAATGATTGAGCTTAAATTCCACCAGCTGCCATGCAGGAATTTGAACTCATGTCCCCAAAGCATTAACCTGGGATTCTGGATCACTCAGACAGTGATTCTACCTCTGGGCCACCTGAAATTTCCCCTGTGAAATCAACATAAACATCACCCCTTATTTGGAAAGGGACTTGAACTTGTGAAAAGCCCATTGGGGGCAGCATGTTTTTGTCAGCTTTGAAAAATCAACTCAGGTTTGTTTGCTGTTAGTTGTCACTTGGTTTGAAAAGCAGACAATTAACTCACTGCAGGTCACCAAACAGCCAAGGTAATTAACAGCAATACCTTGAAAGCAGAAGATCCCAACATAGAAAAAGGACTCCCACCCCCCAACATTTTCCACTGTAAAGTTCGCTACATAAACAACCTCCTTGTTATTCAACTATTAGAAACCTCTCAACCTGCTTGATTATTTACTTTACAGGTCCCTTCCTTCAACTTTAAAACATCAAAATCACCCAAGAAACTACAGGCCTGCCATGTGGGAGACTGGAGATTGTAAACCAAAGACTGAGATACCTGTAATCTTTAAAAGTACATTACCTTTACCAATATTCAATCTGTGTGTGTGTGAGTGTGTGTGTATATGTGTGTGCGGGTGTGTGTGTGTGTATATGTGTGTGTGTGTATGTGTATATGTGTGTGCATGTGTATATGTGTGTGTGTGACAGAGAGAGAGACTGAATGGGCAACAATGCATTAATTTGGGGTAAGTGAACATAAATAACCTCCTTTATGTTTTAACTCACAAATGCTTGTTGCTGAAATTATTTAATTGGAACACACACTCAAAGAGGTAAGAAAACATACTCCTCTTTCCATATAAAACATAATGACCATGGGGGAGAAAGAATACACTATGGCCGTGTTTTGGTGGCCACTTTAGCCACGAGTGCAAATCTATAATGGTCACTAAATCTCATGAGCCAAAGAGGGGAATTGCACTGGCAAGATCTCAGTTTGAGTACTTCCCCACCCCTGCTGGTGATATTGTTATGGGCCAGGGTTTATAGAACCCCAAAGTGTACCATGGAGTTCAACTGACCCTCAACTTTTAATAGATTGTGGTTATGGGGAGCAGACGGGCCTACTTTATCGGTGTGATGCAACAGAGATCTACAATACTTTTGAATTAAAACAATGTTTATTTCTGAAATCAGTTAACACTTGATAAACCCACAGTAAACATCTTAACAACTATCAACACCAATAAATCACCCAAAGAATACAGTACTCTATAAGTAACTCTTAATCTTTCCTTGCAACATCCATAAGACAAAAACAAAACCTTTTTACAGAAAGACATCAGGTTTAACTTCTCTACAGAAACAGGTATTATTTTTAAATCACCAAAGGATCTGGAGACAGTCTTTAGATTGCAGAGAGAGTGAGACTAATACACCTTCTTGCCGTGACTGCAGCTATCCAGCTCTAAAATGAAACTAAACACACCCTGTAGCAGACAGCCCAGCTCCACCCACACTCTGACATCACTACAGTAATAAACATCCATTTCTTAAAGATACACCCACGACAGCTATTTGAAAAACACATATTTCTTAAAGATACTCTCACATGACACCTCCCCGTAAGAAAAAAAAATAAACCATCAACTTCAAGATGGTTTCATTTTTCACCTTTTCACTATCCTTTAAGAAATATGGACAATGAACATACGTTTTTTTTAACAAAACCAAAACACGCAAACATTTAATAATAACATAGTACATTTTTTATTTTCTTCCTCCCACTGGAATCCTTCTCGATTGACAGTCTCTTTGGACAAAAAGATCTCTGCACGATCCATCCATTTCTATATGCCTCGGAATTTCTCTTTAAAGTCAGATATTTTAGTTCAATCTGATCAGAGTCCCTTGTAATTCTCCAACACAGGAGCATTGGTTATCACAGCTTTCAGGCAGTCAAATGCCTGTTGAAACTCCGCTGTCCACTGAAATTTTTGACGCAAGTCCATCAGATGCTTTAAATATTCTTTCCATGTCTGGCTGAAAATTGACAGATCGTTGATGTATACTGCACTATTGGGTAATCATGAAACGACTTTGTTAGTCAACCGTTGAAACGTGGCTGGGGTGTTTTTCATGCCAAATGGCATAACTTTGAACTGGTATATACCATCTGGAGTCACAAAAGCTGAAATCTCCTTCGCCCTTTCGGATAAAGGTACCTGCCAGTATCCTTTAAGTAAATCCAGTTTGGAAATAAAAGCTGATTGTCCCACTCTCTCAATATGGTCCTCCAAACATGGGATACGATAAGAGTCCATTCTTGTAACTGCATTAACCTTTCTATAGTCCACACACAACCGTTGGGTACCGTATGGTTTTGGTCACATCACTATGGGTGGGATTCATTGGCCATTCATTATGCCATTTTTAAGCATACTTTCAATCTCTTTGTAAATTTGTGCCAATTTTAAAGGGTTAAGTCTATATGGATGTTGTTTAATTGGAACAGCATATCCCACATCCACATCATGTATAGCCATTTTAGTGCTTCCCAACTTATCTCCACAAACTTGCCCATGTGATATCAATAACTCTTTCAGGTCAGTCTGTTTTCCCTCTGTTTTCCCTCTGGAAGATAACTCAACAATTTATCCCAATTTTTAAAAACATCCTCGTTTGCAAATTTAATTTGAGGTATTTTAAAATCAAAGTCATCTGGATTTGGTTTGTCACTTTTTCGCTCCTTCCCTTTCAAAGTACCTTTTAAGCCTATTCACATGACACACTCGGTGAGATTTCCTTCTATCTGGCGTTCTTACCACATAGTTCACCTCATTTATTTTCCTTTCAATCTGATAAGGTCCACAAAACCTAGCTTTTAAAAGTTCACCTACCACTGGTAACAATACTAAAACTCTATCTCCACTGGCAAAACTACAAACTTTGGATTTCTTGTCTGCTACCCGTTTCATGACATGTTGTGCAACTTTTAAATGTTGTCGAGCCAATTCACCTGCTCTACTTAATCGTTCCCTAAAATTTGACACGTAATCCAATAATGTAAGTTCCGATTTCTCACTCACCAATTTTTCCTTAATCAATTTAAGTAGTTCTCTTACCTCATGACCAAAAATTAGTTCAAAAGGACTGAATTTGGTTGGCTCATTAGGTGCATCCTTAATTGCAAGCAGTATAAATGGAATTCCTTCATCCCAATCCTCTGGATAATCTTGACAATAAGCCCTCAACATTGTCTTTAATGTCTGATGCCACCTTTCTAACGCTCCATGCGATTCTGGATGGCCGCAGTTGATTTAAATTGTTTTATTCCTAAGCTATCCATAACTTCTTTGAATAACTTGAGGTAAAATTTGTTCCTTGATCCGACTGTATTTCTGTGGGTAGTCCATATCTAGTAAAGAATTTAAGTAACTCCTCCACAGTCTTTTTAGCTGTAATATTGCATACTGGAATGGCTTCTGGAAACCTAGCAGAAACATCCATTACAGTAAAAAGATATTGATTCCCACTTTTTGTTTTAGGAAGCGGTCCTACACAATCAATTAAGACCCTTGTAAAAGGTTGCTCAAATGCTTGAATCGGTATTAAGGACGCTGGATTTAATCACTGCTTGAGGTTTCCCTATCACTTGACATGTGTGACATGATCAACAAAATTTAACTATATCTTTATGTAGTCCAGGCCAATAAAAATGTTTTTGTATTTTAGCTAGAGTTTTCCTTACTCCCAAATGACCTCCCACAGGTGCCTCATGTGCAACTCGCAACACCTCCTGTCTATACCCTACCGGCAATACCACTTGATGAACTTCTGCCAACTTTTCATCTGCCTGCATTTGTAAAGGTCTCCATTTTCTCATCAAGACATCACTTTTACGGGAGTAACACCCTGAATTACACATATTACCACCTTTTCTTGCAATATTCTTCCCAAACTACATAACTCCTCATCTCTTACTATTAAAGATCGACTTCTCCTGTATCTCTTAAAATTGTGACCACTTTACCTGCTCCTCCTGATACTCATGAGTAAACTTTACCCACACAAGTAAATTATTTAAAGACATCTGGCACCTTCTTATCAATCACCTCTTGATCAGGCTGTATAACCTTTTGCACCTCCTTTGCTTCACGTGGGCTTTCCTTTGCCACATTAACAAACCCCACTGTCTTATCGTGTTTTACCACATCATCCTTCCCAGTGCGTTTCTTCAACCACCAACACTGTGACTTTACATGGCCTCGTGTATTACAGTGAAAACATTTGAAACTTTTCATTTCTTTTCCACCCTCCTGGATTGCTTTTTTAACCTAAGGTACACTTCCTTATTATCTCCCATCAGATCTCCTTTACCTCTACCACCTGAGTATTAATCATGTCCCCAGTTTCTATCCCTCACAGGCTGAAACTGATGTCGGAAACCAAGCTTTGATTTATGAACTAATTCATAATCATCTGCCATTTCTGCTGCTAACCTCACAGTTTTAACCCTCTGCTCTTCCACATGAGTTCTCACTACATCAGGAATTGAATTTTTAAAGTCCTCCAAAAGTATAATTTCTGTGAGAGCTTCATACATTTGGTCAATTTTCAACGCCCTTATCCACCGATCAAAATTACTCTGTTTGATAATTTCAAACTCCATGTATGTTTGACCAAATTCTTTCCTTAAATTTCTAAATCTTTGTCTGTAGGCTTCAGGCATGAGTTCATATGCACCGAAGAAGGATTTTTTAACCTCCTCATACGTCCCAGATACCTCCTCTGATAGTGATGCAAACACTTCACTCGCCCTATCTACCAGCGTTGTTTGAATCAGTAAAACCCACATGTCCTGTGGCCAGTTCATCTGTTTAGCTACCTTCTCAAATGAAATGAAAAAGGCTTCTACCTCCTTCTCATCAAACCTTGGCACTGTGTGGACATATTTAAATAGATCCCCACCAAGCCTTTGACTATGACGCTCAAGCTCGTTATCCTCATCACTCTCCTCAGACCGTATGTTTTTCTTTCCATCCGCCAATTTTAACTGACTGTTATGTTTCATGGCCATTTTCTGAAGTTCAAACTCTCTCTCTTTTTCCCTTTCCTCTCACTCCTTTTCTTTTTCCTCTCTATCTCTTTCTCCCTCTTTTTCTTTTTCCTCTCTATCTCTTTCTCTCTCTTTTTCTTTTTCCTCGCTATCTTCTCTTTCTCTCTCTTTTTCATTTTCCTTGATCTGTACCTCCCTTTCTCTTTCTTTTTGTTCTGCTGAGGCTATTTCTTTTGTTCTTTCTTCACTCTCCTTTTCTTTTCCCCTGATCTGTATCTCCCTTTCTCTTTCTTTTTCTCTCATTGCATATTCAAGCTGCTTTAATTCTTTTTCATGTTCAAGTTGCTTTATCTGCAACTGGATCTTTGCCATTTCCAATGAGTCAAACTGTATCTCAGGCAATTTTAAATGCTCAGCGAGCACTGTAAGTACCTCATCTTTTCGCATTCTGTCAGGTAATGTTAACTCCAATGTTTTTGCCAAATCTAAAAGCCTGTTTTTAGTCTCTGTCCGTAAGATACTGCGTGTGATCTTCTCCACCCCAAAAAACCTGAGAGCCTCTTAAAGAGCCATTGACCACAACACACGTCCTACATCAACTGGAATATCACACCTGAAAAGCACCCACAATATGCTCACCCCTTACTGTCTTTAAGTTCACTCAGCCAATCCAATAGATAGACTTTTATCCTGGACGAGCCCCCAATTTGTTATGGGCCAGGGTTTAGAGAACCCCAAACACTTTTTGGGATTGTGGTTATGGGGAGCACACGGGCCTACTTTATAGGTGTGATTCAACAGATACCTACAAAAATGAAATTAAAACAATATTTATTTATGAAACCAGTCAACACTTTATAAACCCACAGTAAACTTCTTAACAACTATCAACACCAATAAAGCCCCCAAAGAATACAGTACTCTCGAAGTAACTCTTAATCTTTCCTTGCAACATCCATAAGACAAAAAAAAACCTTTTTACAGAAAGACATCAAGTTTAAATTCTCTACTGAAACAGGTATTATTTTTAAATCACCAAAGGATCTGGAGACAGTCTTTAAATTGCAGAGTGAGAGGCTAATACACCTTCTTGATGTGACTGCAGCTATCCAGCTCTAAAACAAAACTAAACACACCCTGTAGAAGACTGCCCAAAGTAAAAGTAAAAGCAGACAGACAGCCCAGCTCCACCCACACTGTGACATCACTGCAGTAATAAACAACCATTTCTTAAAGATATACCCACTACAGCTGTTTGAAGAACACCCATTTCTTATAGGCACTCTCACATGACAATATAATCAGGTTCATGCCCAGAAAGAGTGTAATCCTGATAACAATACTTGAATATAATTTTACATATTATTAAAGGGCTTTATGCCGTAGCTTCTGACCATAGCGCATCTTCCCCCTGCTCTGGCATTGTGACATCAGGCTGGCACGAATCACTGCTGGTTTTCAAAAGTGAAACTAGCCGCACCCTGTAGCTGCAAGCCCAAAGCGACAGTAAAAGCTGACAGACAGCCCAGCTCCACCCACACTCTGACATCACTGCAGTAATAAACACCCATTTCTGAAAGGTACACCCACTACAGTTATTCTATAAAAAACACCCATTTCTTAAAGGCACTCTCACCCTCAAAATAAGGGGAAGTAGATTTAGGACTGAGCTTAGGAGGAACTTCTTCACCCAAAGGGTTGTGAATCTATGGAATTCCTTGCCCAGTGAAGCAGTTGAGGCTCCTTCATTAAATGTTTTTAAGATAAAGATAGATAGTTTTTTGAAGAATAAAGGGATTAAGGGTTATGGTGTTCGGGCCGGAAAGTGGAGCTGAGTCCACAAAAGATCAGTCATGATCTCATTGAATGGCGGAGCAGGCTCGAGTGGCCAGATGGCCTACTCCTGCTCCTAGTTCTTATGTTCTTATGACAGTAGGGTGCTCTCCCAGAGGGTCGGTGCAAACTTGATGGACTGAATGGCCTTCTTTTGCACTGTAGAGATTTTATGGTTCTATAGTTTAGGTAGTAAGTTTAAGTTTTTTCCTTTTATTTAAGAACTGTTAATTGTAAGTCTATTTCTCTTGGGTTAATGTCGTTAATTCTGTGTTTAAATTGAAGTTTGTTTTAACATAAAAGATACCTATTGGTCAGAGTCATCACTCCTGGGGTGAAGTATCCTTTCCTCACAGTTTTATAAAGTAAGAATATTTGTTTGGAGCCTGGCCTGGTATCCTAACATTAGTAGAGGCATTAGATATGGGTTTGGTGCTTATCTAATACACTGAAGGAAATCCTATACCAGGGGCAATATGTGAAACATTTCCCTGTTGTGTGCTATGTGGATAACTTTCCTCTTTGGGAAAATATTCTTTCAACCAAGGGTGTCACTAAGAAAAGGTTGAGGATTTGTATAAAGGGCGGAATCTTTCATTGTTTTGGCTTGGTGTTCTTTTGGGTGAGAAAACCAGAGATTAGCCTATCAGTGGCATCGGCGAGAGTTTGTATCGTATTTTTAGGCACTTTGAAAAAAATATTTTACGCAAATTTCACACAGTGCCTATGGTAGGCTGACTCTGTTTTGCCCACTCTGGTATCACTTGAGCTCTTCCATTCGGGAACTACTCCATTTGAAAGCCTCCCCAGCACTTGTTCCAAGGCCAATCAGGAGGATGACTATGAGGAGTACAGCTCCAATGTTTTTCAGAAGGAGCATTCACCAGAATACTGGATGGGGTTGAGCAGAGGCAGGACATCCTGTAGTGTAAAGCAGGCACCAAGGCAACCCTCAAGGTCACCAACTCCACATGGGAGGCGCTGGCAGCACTGGCCAGCTCACTGCACAAGAAGACGGGCATCCAGTACATGAAGAAGGTGAATGTTCTCCTTTCTAAACCCAGGATAAGTCACTCTTCTCATTTCTCAACACTCACCCACTTGCACACCCATCACACATCTACTGGGAGCTCACTCACTGCCACCTCACAGGACCCCACCACTCACCCTCCCACAAGTTTCCTCCTCTCCCCCATGGTATCTCATTAAATCCCACCTCCCAATCATCAACAACACATGGCATCCTTACCATCTGACCCAGCATGCGTCCTGTTTACATTCTCACCACCTGTCTCCTTGCAGGACAGCACGCTCACAATAAAAAGGGGAGAGCACAGACAGGCAGAGGAATGCCTAAACTGAAAATCCTCTTGCCGTTGAAGGAGATAACCCTTCAGCTTGTCAGGGAGGAAGAGGATCCAGTGCCGAGGGCGAGGTGAGGGGAAGAGAGCCTCAATACATGCATCCATCTGGCCAACCTTATGTGAGTATCCTCTCTACTATCCTTATGCCCCAGACATGCATTAATGCCATCTCCCTTTGCTTGCAGAAAAATCAATGGAGCAGTCCAGTCCATCCATAAGTGTGGCCTTGAGACCAACCAGAACAGCTCTGAAGAATTCTGAGAAGTTCCCATGGAGGAGGCATTACTGCTGTCACGTGCAACGTAGCAGAGATTTACACCAGCAACGCAGAGATTTACACCGCGGTGGTCTAGCTTCCAGTGAGCTAACTGGTGAACACCTCACTTCTGATGATCCACAGCAGGCGGAGGCAGGTATGGCCCTGGGGTCTGGCACTCGGAGGATTACTGGAGTTGAGGACTCTGCTGAGTCCCAGTCAGATGACATACCTCAGCTCCTGGAGCTCCAAAGGCAAAGTCAGGAACATCAGGAAGGGAGGGCCGACACACTCTTCAGATTGCAACGTCGACTCGAGGAGTCCCGTCGCCTTATGCCCGAGGAGATCATTCAGACACTCCGAGGCAACCAGGCCAACACTGCAAGGGTGGCATCAGCAGTTGATACCTTGGTGCAGGACATTCACTGCATGATTCAGACCATCACCTCCCTGGTGCAGGCACTTGTGGGCATCCACGAGTGCCAGAGCCACAGGATGGCGGGGCTTCTGGATTTCCCTACAGCTGCCCTTCTATCCCATGGAGGAACCCAGAGTTCCGGGGAAGCTCTCATAGGGAGGGGGAGAAGCTGGTGCATAGCCTGGTGCCTTCCACCCAGGAGACTCGAGTGGTGTCCAACCCATCCTGTGATCGACACAGCTCCATTCCCACATTTCGAACAGGGTGGCACCACCACACCCATGCTGCCCAAAGTCAGGCCAGGCCCTTCAAGTGTCAGCCCTCCAGAGGACACCAGCCAAAGTCATCTCAAACAACAGGGTGTGACAGCAGGCTGCCTCCACCTGAACCGTGGATCCTGGGGAAACAGCAAGACGTAGCGACAGGTTTAGGAAGGTTACAAAATGTTATTTGCACAGCATGGATGGGGATATTGTTAGCCACTTGTACGCAGCGGGCACGTAAGTAAGTGAGCACCTCTGTAATGTATTGAACCGAAGTACTTTATCCCTTTTAGTGCCTCCCTGCTTCATAACCTGCCACAAACACAGAGGCTGCCACATTAAGACTGGATGCTGCTAAACAGCTTCATCTCCATCTCGTACCTGCGAGGATGTCAGCCCACTGGCTGGCATTCCCTCACAAAAACAAGACATATTCATGCCAGTGTCACCCCGGCCACGGGTAACTCCCACCTCCTCTATGTTCAACCACACCACTCAACCCAGTCATTGGCGAAAGACCCCCAGCAGGTCGGAGAATGGCCGTTGGCCGCCGTGAATCCCGCCCCCGCTGGTTGCCGAAGTCTCCGAAGGGAGAAAAGTCGGCAGGGCGTTAATGGCGCCGCAGACGTCGGAGAATGGCACGGGTGTGCGCAAGGCAGCCGATTTTGGGACTGCCGATATTCTCCCGTCCGGATGGGCCGAAGTCCCGTCGACGTGATGACCGGTGTCGTCGACGTAAATCAAACCTCCTTTTAATCGGCGTCAACCTGTGCTCCAGGTTCACGCCGACCAGCGTGGAGGTGAGTGACGGCCTGGGGGGTTGGCCGCTGGGCAGGCGATGGCGTGGCCGCAGTCTGAATGTGTGGGGAGAGGTGTGTCTAGGGTTGTGTGTGTGTGTGTGCGGTTGGGGGGGGGTGGTTAGAGTGGGCTGGGCTCCGGGAGAGTGCCGGGAGGGGGGTCAGTGCCGGGGAGGAGGATGGGGGGTCCGTGCCGGGGAGGGGGATTGGGGGGGGGGGTCCGTGCCGGGGAGGGGGATGGGGTGGGGCCCGTGCCGGGGAGGGGGATGGGGGGTCCGTGCCGGGGAGGGGAATGGGGGGCACGTGCCGGGGAGGAGGATGGGGGGTCCGTGCCGGGGAGGGGAAGTGGTGGTCCGTGCCGGGGAGGGGGATGGGGGGCCCGTGCCGGGGAGGAGGATGGGGGGCCCGTGCCGGGGAGGGGAATGGGGGGCCCGTGCCGGGGAGGGGAATGGGGGGCCCGTGCCGGGGAGGGGGATGGGGAGGGTCCCTGCCGGGGAGGGGGCTGGGGGGCCCGTGCAGGGGAGGGGGAGTGGGATGGGGGGCCCGTGCCGGGGAGGGGGATGTGGGGGGCCTGTTGCCGGGGAGGGGGATGGGGGGGGGGTCCGTGCCGGGGAGGGGGATGGGGGGCCCGTGCCGGGAGGGGGATGGGGAACCCGTGCCGGGGAGGGGGATGGGGGCGGGGAGGGGTCCGTGCCGGGGAGGGGGATGCGAGGGCAAGTGAGTTGGTCCACCTGGCCAGGTGCCAGCCTCCAACAGTTGGACCCATGCGGTCCATGCCACCTGGCTGGGGGGAGGAGGGGATATGGGCAATGATGACATGTCGTCGTTCCCCCCCCCCCACCAGGCCGTCATGTTTTCAGATCATCCAGCGATGTTGGCCGCCGTGGCGGCAGCCGCTAATGTCTATGTTGCCCTGGATGAGGAGGAGGAGCATGCCAGAGAGGCGGCGCAGGCTGCCGCAGAGGGGCAGGCGGCAGCCGCCCAGGCTGGAGGGACACCTGACCGACAGGACAAGGAGCGGGAGGAGGACGTCGCGGCCGCACGGCAACGGAGGCACCCGAGGGCGCCCCGTGTGTACCGGCCCCGGCAGTCATACCAGGACCTCACAGACCGGGAATGCAGGAGGAGACTCCGGATGAGGCGGGAAACCGTGGCACACATCTGCCACCTGCTGGCACACCTGTCACCGCGTGGCACTGGCGGGGGACACCCTCTCCCCGTGTCCGTCAAGGTTACGGTGGCCCTGAACTTTTATGCAACGGGGTCATTCCAGGCACCGAGTGGGGACCTGTCCGGCATATCGCAGACATCGGTGCATCGGTGCATCCGGGCAGTGACAGATGCCCTATATGCCGTGGCGCACCGCTACATTCGCTTCCCTGTGGGCCGGGCCAGCCAAGATGCCCGGGCCGTGGGCTTCTCTGCCGTGGCCGGGTTCCCGATGGTCCAGGGCGCGATTGATGGGATGCACGTCGCCGTGCGGCCACCTGCAGATAACAGGGCCGTGTTCACCAATAGGAAGGGGACCTATTCGATGAACATACAGGTGGTCTGCGACCACCGCATGATGATCCTGCACGTCTGCGCCCGTTACCCAGGCAGTGTACACGACTCATATGTGTTGACGCGGTCATCCATCCCCGGCATGTACGAGGGACGCCATCCCCGGCTGAGGGGCTGGTTGCTGGGCGACAGGGGCTTCCCATTGCGATCGTGGCTGATGACGCCTGTATGGAGACCACGCAATGAGGCGGAGAACCGCTACAATGATGCCCATGTAGTGACAAGGGGAGTGATAGAGAGGTGCTTTGGCGTGCTGAAGATGTGTTTCAGGTGCCTAGACCTCTCTGGGGGCGCCCTCCAGTATCGGTCAGAAAGGGTCGGCCGCATCATTGTGGTGTGCTGCGTCCTGCACAACATAGCCCAACAGAGGGGCTATGTGCCGCAGGCAGAGGAGGGCGGAGTGGAGGAGCAGCAGGAAGAGGCGCAGTCCTCCCCAGATGAGGGGGATGGGGGCAATGGTCAGGGCAGACGGGCTAGACACAGGCGGGTGGCTGTCCACCGTTACCGGCTGGCCCAGCGGGCACGGGACAGGCTGATAGCCGCCCGCTTCACTGACTAGATGGGCATGGGAATCGGGTAGTATGGCCACAGACCGCACACCATGGCAACAGACGACCACCCACACCCTCCACCCATCCACCCACCCACCCAGCACCCTCACCCCCCTCCCCAACCCCACCCACCCCACCCGCATGCACCCCACCCCACCCATTGCCGATCCACCTGCGGCACAATGGCCGGGCTCACACAGTTGCGGGTGGACGCGTGTCTATTGCAGGCCATGGAGGATGATGACAACCCGCCCTGCGATGAGCTCCTGGCTCCACATCATTGGACTATGTCTGACCCATGGCCACAGTACCGCCATCCACCCGGACCATCCCTGCATGCGGCTGTGACACTGCAGCGCACGGTCCCGTCCTCTGCCCGGGGGATGTTGATGGCGGCCCAGGGGGAAGGGGGCAGACTCACCTGGGGCTGAGGTAAGACCACCCCTCACACACACACTTGCGCTCAACGTACATGACACCCCCACACGCTTTGGACAGAGCACAAAGGCAGCTTCTGTAGGTGTAACATTGACTTTAATAACCAAAGGAGTTCATGCACGTGCCCTAGCCCCTAAAACTCATCTGTGCCCTGCACCCGTGCCAACTTACTCAGTGTCTAATTGTTTGGCCTTACGGGCCCTTTGACTACGTCTACGTGGTTCCCCAGACGGTACAGCAGAACTGGAGGTGGACTCCTGTGATTCCTGCCCTCTGACACGGGATCCCTTTGGCGGCCGTTTCCTGGGGAGTCCTAGCCTAGATGGGCCAGGCTGCGGCCCGGGCGACTGGGATGGCGAGCTGCAAGCCTGTCCTGCCCGTTGCCCACCCGATGCACCTGGGACGGAAGGGGGGGAGTCTGAGGTGTCGCGGTGTACCAGGACCTCCCCTACAGGGGGACCCGGGACGGACCACACCACCTCCTCCTCCCTCGGGGTGCCCGATGGCCCCCAGGCCTCTACATGGGTGGGGGATGCGAACGGACTGGCCATCCGACGCCCCCTTGACATCTGGCGCTGCCAGTCCTGGAGGCCCGTGCTGGTATCGACGGGAGTCTGCAGGTTTGCAGCCATGGAGCCCAGGGGATTGGCAAATCCTGTCTGTGACTGTGCGACGCCGGCTCGCACATGGCCACTGGCGCCGATGCCCTCAGCGATGGCCTGCAGAGACTGGGCCATGGCCTGCTGAGACTGGGCCATGGCCTGCTGAGACTGGGCCATTGACTGCTGAGACTGGGCTATGGCCTGCTGAGACTGGGCCATGGCCTGCAGAGACTGGCCCATGGCGTTGAGCGCCTCTGCCATCTGGCGCTGGCACTGGCTCATGGCCTCCTGTGAGAGGGCAGCCATGTCCTGGGCCACAGACGCCACCTGGAAAGCCCCAGGCCTTGCAAACCGTTCCCCATGTCTGACACCGTCGCACCCATTGCCTCCACCGCGGACGCCACCCGTGCGGTGTCGGCCTGGGTGGCACGTATGACCGGCACCACTCCCAGCTCCTGGACGCGGGTGGATTCCTCCACCTGCGACTGCAGCCGCCGCAAGCCGGCCGTCACCCTCTTCGCTCGTCTCCGGGTCGGTGGTTGCATCGGATCTATGTGTGGGTGTGGTAACTCCAGGAACCCGGGATCCAACTGGGCGGCAGATGTTCGCTTGGGCTGGGCTGCCCTCCGACCGCCCGGCCCCTCTGCTGCTCCTACCTCCACCTGCTGTACCGGGACGGCTGTGTTGTGCGCAACAGTGAGTGTACCAGACGCCTCATCACTAAAGTGCCCAACCGAGGTGAGTGTTTCTGCGATGGTGGAGGGTGTTGGTGACAGCAGTGGCGTTGTGTCGTGCTCTTCGTCCCACTCTGAGTCCATGGCACTTTGGGGTGGGGGTTCGTCTCCACCCATCCACTCTGTGTCACTGTCCGGTATTTCGTCTTACTGGGTAGTGCTGTCCCGGGTAGGGGTGTCCCGGGTAGGGGTGTCCTGGGTAGGGGTGTCCTGGGTAGGGGTGTCCTGGCTCGGCTGTGGCGGGGGCCTGTGGCTGCCCCTCTCGTCGCTGGGTGGCACACGCCTGCGTCGTCGCACCCGCACGTCTCTCCGTCTCCCGTGGTCTCCAAGGGGCATCCTGCGGGCGTCGCATTCCGGAGGGTCCGGGTCTCTCCGTCTCCCGTGGCCTCCGAGGGGCATCCTGCGGGTGGTCTGCATCTGCGGGGATGGGTGCCTCGACGTTTGCTCCTGCGATACACAATGAAGCATGCATGGTTAGACACGCAGGCAGTGATCAGGTGGTATGGGGGAGGGGGATATAGGGGAGGGGGGATATGGGGACGGGCTGTCGGTGGCTCACTTGCTAGTATGCCCCCGACCTCTGCATCAGCAACCTCCCGGTCCTCAGGTCCGCCAGCCAGTTCCAGGGCCCTTTCCTCGTGTTCGGTCAGTGGCCCCTCATCAGCTGGGCCTCCTCCAGTCCTCACATGCTCCCTGGTGTTGTGTGCCCGTTTCTCCTGTGGCGGGGGCGGGGGGGGGGAGGGGGTGGTGGCAGGGGTAAAAGGCAACAGTGTTAGGCAGGTTAGGGGGAATGCATGCCATCGGTTGCGCGTGTATTGCAGAGGTTAAGGTTAGGGCTGGATTCACTTGGGGATATGGGGGAGAGGGGATATGGGGGATATGGGGGAGGGGGGATATGGGGGATATGGGGAGGGGGGATATGGGGATATGGGGAGGGGGGATATGGGGCAGGGGGGATATGGGGGAGGGGGGATAGGGGGGATATGGGGAGGGGGGATATGGGGGAGGGGGGATATGGGGGATGTGGGGCAGGGGGGATATGGGGGAGGGGGGATATGGGGGATATGGGGAGGGGGGATATGGGGAGGGGGGATATGGGGGAGGGGGGATATGGGGGAGGGGGGATATGGGGGATATGGGGGAGAGGGATATGGGGGAGGGGGGGGATATGGGGAGGGGGGATATGGGTGATATGGGGGAGGGGGGATATGAGGAGGGGGGATATGGGGTTATGGGGAGGGGGGATATGGGGAGGGGGGATATGGGGAGGGGGATATGGGGGACGGGCGATATGGGGGAGGGGCGATATGGGGGAGGGGGAATATGGGGGAGGGGGGATATGGGGGGGGGATATGTGGGAGGGGGGATATGGGGAGGGGGAATATGGGGGATATGGGGGAGGGGGGATATGGAGGAGGGGGTGTATGGGGGATATGTGGGAGGGGGGGTTATGTGGAGGGGGTATATGGGGAGGGGGGATATGGGGAGGGGGGATATGGGGAGGGGGATATGGGGAGGGGGGGATATGGGGAGGGGGGATATGGGGAGGGGGGATATGGGGAGGGGGGATATGGGGAGGGGGGATATGGATATCGGGCGGGGGGGGCTCACCCTGCCAGGTCTGACGAGGTCGTTCACCTTCTTGTGGCACTGGGTGCCTGTCCGTGGTGTCAGGGCCGCAGCGGTGACGGCCTCTGCCACCTCCCTCCACAGACGCCGGCTGTGGCGTGGGGCAACTCTGCGGCTGTGCCCGGGATACAGGACCTCCCTCCTCTGCTCCACCGCGTCCAGGAGCGCCTCCACATCCCGTGACTGGAACTTCGGGGCTGTGCGGCGTCCGGCCATCCAGTCGGGTGTTCCGCTCGGGTGTTCCGGCCGGGTGGGGGGGGAGCAGCGCGTCGTTATGAGCCGTCACACCATGCGGCGTGTATGACGCTGCACGGCGTGAACCACGTGAGCAAGCGCGGATCCCGTCACGTCGCTGCTAGCCCATTTCGGGCCGGAGATGTCGCGACAATTTTTGCGGCGTGACGCAAGTCGGATTTGCGCCGTTTTTTGCGCCGATCGGCGGACTTTGCGCCGATAACGGAGAATTTCGCCCCTGATCTCAGCACAAGGAACCCAGCGGCTACACCATTGTGAAAGCCGTACCTCTGGCACCAGAGATACAGATTCTCAGGGGTACCCCTAACTAAGGTGGCAGCTGCATCAGAACAGATGGCTCTGTCCGTGTTTCATTGCTTTGATGTTAATCTGGTCGCTGGGAGTTTACGGGTTCCCTTCAGCTGGACAGGAGTCAAACGTTCACAGTAGATATTTGAGGACAAATGTTGTTTTCTCACTGCAAGTTATCATCATCCTCCTGCATTGTTTGCACTCAGGGCAATCACACCCTTCCCATGGCAGGAGCAATATCAGGGCTGTGGTCGCACTGCCACCAGATAGTGAGGAAGGAACACCTTCCATGATGGGACATCGGTGCCCACCTAATCTTGGTCATCAGTGAAGTGTGAAGGTACCATGGCATCCCGAGCTCTTCTCCCCATTCGGGTCAGATGGCCTTCGAATCATAGAATCCCTACAGAGCAGAAGGAGGCCATTTTGTCTAATGAATCTGCACCGACTCTCAGAAAGCCCAACACCCCCCCCCCCCCCCCCACACCTTATTCCTGTAACCCCACCAAACCTTTGGAGACTGAGGGGAAACTTGGCATGGCCAATCCAATTTTCGGATTGTGGGAGGAAACCTAGGCACCCAGAGGAAACCCATGCAGACATGGGGAGAATGTGCAAACTCCATATAGACAGTAACCCAAGGTTGGAATCGAACCTGGGTCCCTGCCGCTGTGGAGCAGCAGTGTTAACCATTGAGCCACCATGTCTGCCTCCTCCAGGGGTTCCCACCCCGGCACGCTCCTCAGCGTCCTGCTCATCAGAGGAGATGTGCTGCTCGTCCATCTCCTCCTCTGCCAGCTCCTTGCCCTGTTGCAGTACCAGGTTGTGGAGTGTGCAGCACACGACAAAGTGCACAAAACCCTCTGGGCGGCTCCACCTGACCGGTCCTCGCACCGAAATCACACCTTCAGGATGCGGATCATCTGCTCTACCAAAGTTTCAGCATGTGCCTCCTTGTAATGCGTCTTTGCCGCACTTTGTGGTCTCTTCATAGGTGTCATCAGGTACCTCTTGTCCTGGAGGGATCAATCTTGTAGCCACTGTGCTCCCTCAAATAACTCTGATATCTGAGAGCGGTCAAGGATGTACCTGTCGTGCATACTCCCCAGGAACTTGGCACACACCTGATCTTGGCATGGTCGCAGTCTATCTGAACATTCAGGGAATGGAAGCCCTTACAGTTTATGAAGAGGACACCTTGACATCACTGGAAATGGAGAGTCACATATGTACAGTCAATGGCTCCCAGCAGTCAAACCCCTGGATCTGCAGTCAACCCACATTGGAACCCATGCTCAATTCCCTCCGGATCTGCAGTCAACTCCCCCCCCCCCCCCCCCCCCCTCTCCCCGCACTCCACTGGACCCACAGTCAACTTCCCCCACTCTGGACCCAAGCTCAAAGGTGCAGGTGTTGAGGTAGAGGTGCTGGGTACAGATATAGTTGTAGAGGTGTTGATCCAGAGATATGTTTGGGTGTAGGTGTTGGTGTAGAGGTGTTGATGTAGATGTGTTGGGACACAGTTGTTTATGTAGAGATATTGGGTCACAGGTGTTGCTGTAGAGGTGTTGATGTAGAGCTGCTGGGTGCAGGTGTTGTTGTAGAGGTGCCGAGCCAGAGATGTTGGTTGTAGGTGTTTGGGTGGAGGTGTTGATGTCGAGGTGTTGACATACAGCTGTTGTGGCACAGGTGTTGATATACAGGTGTTGACGTACAACTAATGGGGTACAAGTGTTGATGTAGAGATGTGGATGTAAATTTGTTAGGATACAGTTGATGATGTAGAGATAATTAGGCACAGGTGTTGGTGTAGAGGTGCTAAATACAGGTATTGAGCTATAGGTGTTGAAGTAGAGGTATTGGGGTACAGGTGTTGATGTAGAGGTATAAGGGTAAAGAGTGTTGGGGTACAGGGGTTGGGGAACAGGTTGTAACATTCTAATGCCAGTGTATTGCAATGATTGAGTCAGTGCACCAGAGAACGTCTAGTTCGTGGCTAGTTAAGATTTATTTAAATTACAATAATGTGGGAAGGAAAACAACACTAATGCTACTAACGAACTGTAAACTGTTAACAACTAGAGTACGAGAGCTAATACAAAACACGACTATCCACGATGACTCCAAACTCCAGACTCCCCGAGATTGCAGTGTCATGTGTGTAATTCTACTGCCACCTGCTGGTTGGAGGCCTAACGTACAGAATTGCTTATGCATATCATTACATCCTCTTTCCTTTAGATTTTAACGAAAGTAGAACACACATTATTTCAACCAATTATCATACATATGATATAAAGCATAACAATTCAGATTATTTACAACTACAGTGTCCACTACAGATTCAGTCTGTCAGGCTTATTTCGAATTCTCATTAACCTTCTAAGCTTTTGCTGATCTGCCAAATCTGCTTGATATTCTGGTGGCTCTGAAGATGCTTCTGTTGGAACTGCATTACTCTGTGCATCTTTAGGTTGTACACTTGATTCTTGTTCAGGTTTCGTTGGTTTGGATAGACAGAAGTTTTCACACATCGTCTGCTGACAGTGTAGTAACGGGTTGTGAATTTTTAATAAAGCTCTTCTGTTTCTCCTGAGTACCTGTCCTTGTTCTGTGATGACTGTGTAGGATCTTAGACCTAACATCTGTATCACTTCTGCACACTTTGACCAGCCATCAGGATCCTCCACCCTTACGATATCATTGTGTTCTGAAGGTTGTAGAGACCTGGTTGACCTGTCATAGTATCTCTTCGGCTTCCTCTTTGAGACTGTAGTTGATGTTTTATTTTGTGACTTGCTTGTTGATTTGAAAGACATGGCAACTTTGTTCTTATCTTCCTGCTCATCAGTAATTGTGATGGTGATAAACCATTGCTCAAAGGTGATCACTGAGCAATGCCAGATATGGAGCATCCTGGCTGTCCATCGATTTGTTTAGTAATTGTTTTATTATTTGCACACCTTTCTGTGCCTTTCCATTTGACTGAGGATATAAAAGACTGGGTGTGACGTGCTTGAAGCCGTACTTCTGTGCAAATTCCCTCCATTCCTGACAACTGAGACATGGACCATTGTCACTCATGACAACCTGTGGAATGCTATGACGAGCAAAGATATTATGCATTATAACACATCTGGCCGCCGAACTGGATAACTGCCACTTCAAGAAAATTGGAAAAGTAATCTACGACCAGTAAATACTCTTTCCCTTTGAGATAAAACAAGTCGATCCCTACTTTCTGCCATGGAAGTGTGACCATGTCGTCCATCTGCACTGGTTCTTTCATTTGTCTCTGTTGGAATTTTTGACATGTCGTGTATTCCTCTGCCATCCTTGTTATCCTTGTTGATCCATGGCCAATATATTAAGTCTCCTGCTCGCCTTTTGCACTTTTCAATTCCGAGGTGGCCCTCATGAATATTTTGTAAAACTTTGGCTCGCAGAGACTGTGGCATTTTAAATCTTTGTTGCCTTAGTAGGAATCCATTAGCTGCACTTACTTCTGCTCTGATGCTGTGGTACTTTGAACATGACCCTTTTGGCCATCCCTCCTTGAGATTCTTGATTATCATTGGCAGAAATTCATCGTTTTTGGTTTCTGCCATTATTAGTTCAGATTTTTCATCAGACACCAGCAGTGACTCTGTTATCATATTGACATGCACTTGCACATCTTTGATGTGTTGGGTGCTCTGGATCACAAACAGGTCACCAACACTGGAAGTGGTGCAACTCTATTTTATTATAAGGTTAACTATATTAACATACTTGAACTGTGGGTAATTGCAATACCAGCTTTAACTGTTGACCCTTGCCTAGTCCTAACCAGGTGATGCACTCAGCACATGGTGAATGTCTGTGTTGCAGGCTGTGAGCTCTGTGCTCCTAGCTGGCTGCTACTAGAATCAGCGGGAACTCTCCTGTCCTCTGTCTTTATAGTGCGTGTGCTCTCATTGGTGATTGGTTGCGGTGTTGTGTATGCTGATTGGTCCCACTGCATGTCCATCAGTGTGTGTGTGTGTGTCTGCGCCATGATATACTGGTGTATATTATGACATCCCACGTTTTATATAAAGAATATGTGCCTGTGTGACAATAAATATCGTGTAGTGAATGTACCTGACTATGTGTGTGCATATTAGAATATAGAACATAGAACATAGAAAAATACAGCACAGAACAGGCCCTTCGGCCCATGATGTTGTGCCGAACCTTTGTCCTAGATTAATCATAGATTATCATAGAATTTACAGTGCAGAAGGAGGCCATTTGGCCCATTGAGTCTGGAAAGAGCACCCTACCCAAGGTCAACACCTCCACCCAACACTAAGGGCAATGTTGGACATAAGGGCAATTTATCATGGCCAATCCACCTAACCTGCACATCTTTGGACTGTGGGAGGAAACCGGAGCACCCGGAGGAAACCCACGCACACACGGGGAGGATGTGCAGACTCCGCACAGACAGTTGTTGCTCTTTTTAACCTTAGTCTATTTGCTCTGTTTAGGTCACCTTTGCTCATGAGTCGCCAGGTATCTTTATGATTACCGCCACGTGGTTCAAGTTCAGGTTATGATTAATAACACAGCACACCGCTTAGTAAGGATTAAAACAACGGTCATTTATTACATACAACAAGCAATATTAATACCCTAATACTACTTTCTATATAATAAACCTATCACTACTGGCCAATACTTAACTTAGGACGAGCCCACCAGGTCAGGGAAACAAATGGCTTGTCCAATCAAATCTGGCCCGCGGGATTCAAAAGGCTGCTACAGGTCGGTGGCTAGGTGTCTCTACCGGATAGCGATCATTGGATTCAAACTTACACTTGCCGGTGGCTGGTCTTGCGAAGGTCTCGAGCAGGCGAAGATGAGAGAGAGAGAGATCTGAATTTGGACCTTCACTTTTATAGGGCCCAAGGGCTTCCTGCCTCCCGGGGCGGCCCTTGACCCTGAGTCCCAAGTGATTGGATTCTGTCCCCAATCTCTGGGGTCGATGTGTCCAATGGTGAGGCGATTCCTCGATCGGGGGGTGGTCGCTCACCTGTCTTTGTTTCGGCCACTGCAGGCGCCGACAGGTCTGGCCCGGTATTCAATTGCTAATATGTTGCAATTGTTCCCGGGGATAGCAGATTTAACTGTGGATGTCTGAGCTGATTAGGTGTAAACAGTCCTGAATGCAACTGCGGATACCTGGGTTGATGGGCTGTTGATAGCCCTGTGTATCGATCTGGGCTAACTTCCCAGAGCCGAATATGCAAAACTGTCTGCAGCTGCCTGCTTGTGTCTTCTTGGCTGCTTTTCCCAGCAGTCTTTCGGGTTAGCCGTTTTAAACTGGGTTTTGGCCAGATTAATCGGAACGCAGCCATTTTTCATGGCTACACAGTGGCCCAAGCCGGAATTGAACCTGGGACCCTGGTGCTGTGAAGCAATTGTGCTATCCACAATGCTACCATGCTGCCCTTAAGAACAAATTAATTTACACTATATCATTCTACCGTAATCCATGTACCTATCCAATAGCTGCTTGAAGGTCCCTAATGTTTCTGACTCAACTACTTCCACAGGCAGTGCATTCCATGCCCCCACTACTCTCTGGGTAAAGAACCTACCTTTGACATTCCCCCCTATATCTTCCACCATTCACCTTAAATTTAAGTCCCCTTGCAATGGTTTGTTCCACCCGGGGAAAAAGTCTCTATCTATTCCCCTGATCATCTTACAAACCTCTATCAAGTCGCCCCTCATCCTTCTCCGTTCTAATGAGAAAAGGCCTAGCACCCTCAACCTTTCCTCGTAAGACCTACTCTCCATTCCAGGCAACATCCTGGTAAATCTTCTTTGCACCTTTTCCAAAGCTTCCACATCCTTCCTAAAATGAGGCGACCAGAACTCCGAGCTGGCTGCTACTAGAATGAACGGGAACTCTCCTGTCCCCTGTCTTTATAGTGCGTGTGCTCTCACTGGTGATTGGCCGCGGTGTTGTGTATGCTGATTGGTCCCACTGCATGTTCATCAGTGTGTGTGTGTGTGTGTGTCTGCACAATAATATACTGGTGTATATTGTTGCTCGTTTTAGCCTTAGTTTATTTGCTCTAATTCTGTCACCTTTGCTCATGAGTCGCCAGGTATCTTTCTGATACCGCCACGTGGTTCAAGTCCAAGTAATGATTAATAATGCAACACACCGCTTAGTAAGAGTTAAATCAACGCTCATTTATTACATACAGCAATTAATACTTATACAATAATTCTACTTCTCAACTACTACCTATCACTAAAGGCCAATACTTAACTTTGGAAATGGCCCACCAGGTCAGGGAAATGAATGGTCTTTCGAATGGGTTCTGAGCCTGTGGGATTCAAAAGCTGGTACAGGTCGATAGTCAGGAGTGTCAATCTGGTAGCGATCGTTGGAGTAAAACTTACGGTCTTCTTGCAGCAAGGGTCTCGAAGGGTGCGGAGAGGAGGAGAAGGGCCGAGTTGAACTTGGCCCCTATTCTTATAGTCCCCAGGGGCTTCCCGCCTCTCGGGGCGGACCTTGTACCTGGTTCCAAGTGATTGGACTTGGTCCCAATCACTTGGTTCGATATGCTCCAATACTGGAGCGATTCCTTGATCGAGGGTGATCGTTTACCTTTCTTTGTGTCAGCTCCTGCTGGCGCCGAAAGGTCTGGGTCGGCTTTGACTTGCTAATTTGTAGCAATTGTTCCCGGGGATGGCTGATTAATATGCAGCTGGCTGGGTTGTTGTGATGTTGATGGCTGCAGGTATCGGTCTGGACTGACTTCCCCAGAGGTGAATACGCTGTTTTACCTGCAGCCATCCGTTTGAGTCCTGTTGGCTGATTTTCCCATCAGCCTCTTCCGTTTGCCATTTTAGATCGAGATTTGACCATTCTAATCGGGAGTCAGCCATTTTACATGGCTCCAATATCATGACAATCTTCTTCCAAATTATTATCTTCCAGCACGGCTGTAGCTCTTGATAGCGCATCGGCAACTACAATGTGCTTGCCTGAAGTAGAAATTAGATCAAAATCATACCGCTGGAGCTTCATCATAATTCTCTGGATGCATGATGACATCTAACTTCGGTTTTTTCTGACGATGGCTACTAATGGTCTGTGATCCATTTCTACCAGAAAAGCTGGTAGGCCATACACATAGCTATGAAACGTATCCAAGCCGTTAACTAGTCCAAGACATTCCTTCTCAATTTGAGCGTATCAACAGTCAAAGACTGTCGTCATGGACCTAGACACATAAGCAATTGGCTTCCAATCCTCTCCACCTTCCTCTTGTAACAAAACTGCACCTAACCCATCCTTCGACGCATCAGTCGAAATTTTCGTTTTCTTGGACGGGTCGAAACATGCTAGCACTGGAGCTGTTGTCAAAGCTGTCTTCAGAGTAAGCCATTCTTGCTCATACTTATCTGTTCATGCAAAAGTTTTCATCTTCTTGATAACTTCTCAGTCACATTGTCTTGGCTGACAAATTCGGAATTAATTTGCCGATAAAGTTGATCATTCCTAATATCCTCAGAACTCCTGGGCAGGATTCTGCTCCCCCACGCCGGGTGGGAGAATCGCCCGGGCATCGCGCGAGTCCTGCCACGCCGCCCCGATGCCCACACGCGATTCTCCCAACCCCCCAAACCGGCGCGGCGCGAATCACAGCTGCCCGCTGGGAGAATCGACGCATGCCGTTGGTAATGGGCGAGTGGCGATTCTCCGGCCCGGGTGGGCCGAGCGGCCTGCCCAACACGACAGTTTCCCGCTGGCACCATCCACACCTGGTCGCTGCCGGCGGAAACAGCGCGGAAACCCTGGGGGGGCGGCCTGTGGGGGAGCGAGGGGGGTTCCTGCACCGGGGGGGGGGCTCAAAAGGGGTCTGGCCCGCGATCTGTGCCCACCGATCGGCGGGCCAGCCTCTCTGAAGGAGGACCTCCTTTCCTCCGCTGCCCGGCAAGATCCATCCGACACCTTCTTGCGGGGCGGCCGCGGGGAGGATGGCAACTGTGCATGCACGGGTTGGCACTGCCCAACCCGCGCATGCGCGGGTGATGTCATTTACGCAGCGCCAGTCGCGTCATTTACGCGGCGCCGGTCGCGTCATTTACGCGGCGCCAAGGCCCGGCGTGCGTAAATGACGCGGCGCCGCTCCTAGTCCCCCGGGGGCGGGAGAATAGGGGGCTGGGAACGGCCTCCGACACCGGAGTGAAACACTCCGGTTTTCACTCCGGCGTCGGGACTTAGTCTCCCGATGGGAGAATTGCGCCCCCTTTCTTGTCTGACGGTCGTGGCATATTCATTATTTCCTGTATTTTCAATTGATCGGGTTGTACGCCTTGAGCAGACAACCTGTTCCCCAGAAACGTGATTTCTTTAACACCAAATTGACACTTGGTTTTGTTCAACTTTAACCCATACTGCTTAACACTCTGTAGTACTTTAATGAGTCAGTCGTTATGTTCTTTCTTCGTGGGAGCAGCAGGGTGGTGCAGTGAATAGCACTGCTGCCTCACGGCACCGGGGTCCCAGGCTCGATCCCGGCTCTGAGTCACTATCTATGAAGAGTTTGCACATTCTTCCCGTGTTTGCGTGGGTTTCGCCCCCACAACCCAAAGATATGCGGGCTAGGTGGATTGACCATTCTAAAATTGCCCCTTAATTGGAAAAAATGAATTGGGTACTCTAAATTTAAAAGAAATGTTCTTTCTTCGTAGAACCCCATACTATTATATCGTCAACATACACACAAATTCCTTGAATACCTTCCACAATGTGTTCCATTGCCCTGTGAAAGATTTCAGATGCGGATATTATCCCAAAAGGCATTCGAAGAAAACAGAAGCGCCCAAATGGAGTGTTAAATGTACAGTACTTTGGACTCTCTTCATCCAATTTGAGTTGCCAAAACCCTAAGATGCATCCAGTTTACTCAAGCACGTCACACCTGACATTTCATAGAACATAGAACAGTCCAGCACAGTACAGGCCCTTCAGCCCACGATGTTGTGCCGACCATTTCTCCTAATCTAAGATCAACCTAACCTACACCCCTTCAATTTACTGCTGTCCATGTGCCTGTCCAAGAGTCGCTTAAATGTCCCTAATGACTCTGACTCCACTACCTCTGCTGGCGGTGCATTCCACACACCCACCACTCTCTGTGTAAAGAACCTACTTCTGACATCTCCCCTATACCTTCCTCCAATAACCTTAAAATTATGTCCCCTCGTGACAGCCATTTCCACCCTGGGGAAAAGTTTCTGGCTATCCACTCTATCCATGCCTCTCATCACCTTGTACACCTCTCTCAAGTCACCTATCTGCCTTCTTCGTTCCAGTGAGAAAAGCCCTAGCTCCCTCAACCTTTCTTCATAAGACATGCCCTCCAGTCGAGGCAGCATCTTGGTAAATCTCCTCTGTACCCTCTCCAAAGCATCCACATCCTTCCTATAATGAGGCAACCAGAACTGGACACAATATTCCAAATGTGGTCTAACTAAAGATTTATAAAGCTGCAGCAAAACCTCGCGGCTCTTAAACTCAATCCCCCTGTTAATGAAAGCCACCACACCATACACCTTCTTAACAACCCTATCAACCTGGGTGGCAACTTTGAGGGATCTATGTACATGGACCCCAAGATCCCTCTGTTCCTCCACACTTCCAAGAATCCTGCCTTTAACCCTGTATTCAGCATTCAAATTCGACCTTCCAAAATGAATTACTTCATATTTATCAAGGTTGAACTCCATCTGCCACTTCTCAGCCCAGCTCTGCATTCTGTCAATGTCCTGTTGTAACCTGCAACAACCCTCAACACTATCTATAACTCCCTCAACCTTCGTGTGATTGGCAAACTTACTAACCCACCTTTCCACTTCCTCATCCAAATCATTTATAAAAACCACAAAGAGCAGAGTCCCAGAACAGATCCTTGCGGGACACCATTGGTCACCGACCTCCAGGCGGAATACTTTCCATCGATTACCACTCGCTGTCTTTTCGGCCAGCCAATTCTGTATCCAGACAGCCAAGTTTCCCTTTATCCCATGCCCCCTAACTTTCTAAATGAGCCTACCATGGGGAACCTTATCAAATGCCTTACTGAAATCCATATACACCACATCCATTGCCCGACCTTCATCAATGTGTCTCGTCACATCCTCAAATAATTCAATGACCTGTGAGGCATGACCTGCCCCTCACAAAGCCATGCTATCTTTAATCAAGCTATGTTTTTCTAAATAATCATAAATCCTATCTCTCAGAATCCTTTCCAATATTTTGCTCACCACAGACGTAAGACTGATGGGTCTGTAATTCCCAGGGATTTCCCTATTCCCTTTCTTGAACAGGGGAACAACATTCGCCTCCCTCCAATCATCCGCAACTACTCCAGTGGAGAGTGAGGACGCAAAGATCATCGCCAACGGCGCAGCAATTTCCTCCCTCGCTTCCCGTAGTAACCTTGGGTATATCCCTTCAGGCCCAGAGGAGTTATCTATCCTGATGCTTTACAAAATTTCCAGCACATCCTCCTTCTTAACATCAACCTGTTTGAGTCTATTAACCTGGTTCACACTGTTCTCATGAGCAAAATGGGCCCTCTCTCTAGTGAATACTGAAGCAAAGTATTCGTTTAGGGCCTCCCCATCTTCTCAGATTCTAGGCACAAGTTCCCTCCACTATCCCTCATCAGCCCTACTCTCACTCTGATCATCCTCTTATTTCTCACATGAGTGTAGAACGCCTTGGGGTTTTCCCTAATCCTTCCCGCCAGGGCTATTTGATGCCCCCTTCTAGCTCTCCTCAGTCCATTTCTGAGTTCCTTCCTGACTACTTTGTAACCCTCTAGAGCCGAGTCAGAATCTTGCTTCCTCAAACTTACGTAAGCTTCCTTCTTCCTCTTGACTAGAAGCCCCACTTCTCTTGTCATCCAAGGCGCCTTCACCTTACCATTCCTTCCTCATCTCAGTGGGACAAAACTATTCAGCACTCGCAGCAAGTGCTCCTTAAACAATCCCCACATTACTGTTGTGCATTTCCCCAAGAACAATTGTTCCCACTTTATGCTCCTCAGCTCCTGTCTAATTCGTGTTTCTGACTTCCACCCATACTGACTCAGTAACAAACCCTCCTCAGCTACCTCCTTTTCTGGTGCACTCCATAATTAACAGTGCCACTCCCCCTCCTCTTTTACCTCCCTCCCTATTCTTCTGAAAACATCTAAACCCCGGAACATCTAACAACTATTCCTGCCCCTGTGAAATCCGTTATGGCCGCAACATCATAGTTCCAAGTACTGATCCATGCTCTAAGTTGATCTCCCTTATTCCTGACAGTCCTTGCATTGAAACAGACACACTTTAACCCATTCCATTGAGTGCAACTTTGCCCTATCAACTGTCTATCCTTCCTCACAGACTTGCTGCATATTATTTCTGCCTGTTCAACAGCAACCTTAGCCTGAATCATTGTTTATTCTATGAATTCAGTTAACATTTTTAAACACACACAGTAAACATCTTAGCAACTATCAACTCAAATACTCCTCCCAAAGAATACAGTACTCTATAAGTAACCCATAATCTTTCCTTGCAACATCCATAAAACAAAAGACCTTTTAACAGAAAGACAACAGGTTTAAATTCTCTAATAATGATAATAATAATCACTTATTGCCACAAGTCAGCTTCAATAAAGTTACTGTGAAAAGCCCCTGGTCGCCACATTCCGGTGCCTGTTCGGGGAGGCTGGAACGGGAATTGAACCCGCACTGCTGTTCTTGTTCTGCATTACAGCCAGCTGTCATATATTATCATAAAATGTACAGTGCAGAAGGAGGCCATTCGGCCCATCGAGCCTGCACCGGCTCTTGGAAAGAGCACCCTACCCAAGGTCAACACCTCCACCCTATCCCCATACCCCAGTAACCCCACCCAACACTAAGGGCAATTTTGGACACTAAGGGCAATTTATCATGGCCAATCCACCTAACCTGCACATCTTTGACTGTGGGAGGAAACCGGAGCACCCGGAGGAAACCCACGCACACACGGGGAGAACGTGCAGACTCCGCACAGACAGTGACCCAAGCCAGAATCGAACCTGGGACCCTGGAGCTGTGAAGCAATTGTGCTATCCACAATGTTACCGTGCTGCCGACTGTGCTAAACCAGCCCCACTGCTCTACTGAGAGCAGTTATCACTATTAAATTAGCAAGTGATCTGAAGGAATTCTTTTCATACAGAGAGAGATCAGAATTACAGCTTGTTTCTCTGGATGCAGCTCCTAATCTGCAAAACAAAACCAAACACACACTGTAGCTGTCAGCCCAAAGCGAAAGTAAAGCAAACAGACAACCCAGCTCCACCCACACTCTGACATCGCTGCAGCTATTTGATGAACCCCATTTCTTAAAGGTCCAGCCACTACAGCTATTTGATAAACACCTATTTCTTAAAGGTACTCTCACATGACAGTAGTGAGGCATAGGTGTTTGGGTACAGGGGTGATGTGCAGGTGTTCAGGTACAGGTATTGGTGTACACATATTGAGGTTTGGTGTTGACGTACAGGTATTGAGGTATAGGTCTTGAGGTACACGTGTTGATGCACAAGTATTGATATATAGGTCTTGAGGTACATATGTTGATGTGCAGGTATTGAGTTATAGGTAATGTGATGCAGGTGTTGATGTACAGGTATTGAGGTTTAGGTCTTGAGATACAGATGTTGATGCAGAGGTATTGAGGTTTAGGTCTTGAGATATTGGTGTTGACGTACAAGTATTGAGGTATAGGTCTTGAGGTACAGTTGTTGAAGGCACATGCATTGGGATTTGGTATTGGGACGGTATTGATGTTGAGGTACAGGTATTGATTCAGGCATTGAAGTAGAGATGTTGGGGTACAGGTGTTGATGTACCGGTGTTTGGGTCCATGTATTGATGTACATTTTGAGGAATGGGTGTTGGGTACAGTTATTGATGTACAGGTGTTTGGTTACAGATATTGATGTTCACATATTGAAGTATAGGTGTTAGGGTATAGATATTGGTGTGCATATGTTGAGCTATAGGTATGAATGTACCGGAATTGATGTATAGGTATTAATGTATAACTATTGATGTACAGGTATTGACATACATGTACTGAGATACAGGTGTTGATATTCAGGTATTGAGGTGTCGGTCTTGAGATACAGGTGTTGCTGTCCAGGTATTGAGGTATAGGTCTTGAGGTACAGGTGTTGATGTAGAAGTATTAAGTTTTAGATCTTGAGGTACAGGTGTTGATATCCAGCTGTTGAGGAATAGGTCTTCTGATACAGGTGCTGATGTGCAGGTATTGAGATATAGCTCTTGAGGTATACATGTTGATGTACAGATATTGAGGTATAGGTTTTGAGATGCAGGTGTTGATACACTGGTATTGAGGTTGAAGTCTTGGGGTACAGGTGTTGGTGTATATGTATTGAGGTATAGGTCTTAAGATAAAGTTGTTGATTAAAAGGTATCGAGGTTCAGATCTTGCGGAATAGTTGTTGATGTCCAGGTATTGAGGTATAGCTCTTGAGATACAGATGTTGATGTACAGGTATTGAAGTATAGGTCTTGAAATACAGGTGTTGATGTACAGGCATTGAGGTATAGGTCTTGATATACAGGTATTGAGGTTGAGGTCTTGAAATACAGGTGTTGATGTACAGGTATTGAGGTTGAGGTCATGAAATATAGGTGTTGATGTACAGGTATTGAGGTATAGATCTTGAGATACAGTTGTTATGTACAAGTATTGAGGTATTAGTTTTGGGGTACAGGTGTTGATGTACAGATATTCAGCTATAGGTCTTGAGGTACAGGTGTTGATATACAGGTATTGAGATGCAGGTCATGAGCTACAGGTGTTGATGTGCAGGTATTGAGGTGTAGGTCTTCAGATACAGGTGCTGATGTTCAGATATTGAGGTGTAGTTCTTGAGGTACAGATGTTGATGTAAAGGGATTGAGGTATAGGTGTGGAGATACAGGTGTTGATGTACAGGGATTAAGGTATAGGTCTTGGGGTATAAGTGTTGATGTACAGGTATTGAGGTATACATTTTGAGATGCAGTTGTTGATGTACAAGTATTGAGGTATTGGTCTTTGGGTACAGGTGTTGATGTACAGATATTCAGGTATAGGTCTTGAGGTACAGGTGTTGATGTACAGGTATTGAGGATTTGGTCTTGAAGCACAGGTGTTGATGTACAGGTATTGAGGTTTAGCTTTTGAGATATAGGCGTTGATATATAGATATTGAGGTATAGATCTTGAGGTACAGGTGTTGATACACTGGTATTGAGGTTGAAGTCTTGGGGTACTGGTGTTGAGGTACAGGTATTGAGGTATAGGTCTTGAGGTATAGGTGTTGATGTACAGGTATAGAGGTATAGGTCTTGGGGTACAGGTGTTGATGTATATGTATTGAGGTATAGGTCTTAAGATAAAGTTGTTGATTAAAAGGTATCGAGGTTCAGGTCTTGAGGAATAGTTGTTGATGTCCAGGTATTGAGGTATAGCTCTTGAGGTACAGATGTTGATGTACAGGTATTGAGGATTTGGTCTTGAAGCACAGGTGTTGATGTACAGGTATTGAGGTTTAGCTTTTGCGATATAGGCGTTGATATATAGATATTGAGGTATAGATCTTGAGGTACAGGTGTTGATACACTGGTATTGAGGTTGAAGTCTTGGGGTACTGGTGTTGAGGTACAGGTATTGAGGTATAGGTCTTGAGGTATAGGTGTTGATGTACAGGTATAGAGGTATAGGTCTTGGGGTACAGGTGTTGATGTATATGTATTGAGGTATAGGTCTTAAGATAAAGTTGTTGATTAAAAGGTATCGAGGTTCAGGTCTTGAGGAATAGTTGTTGATGTCCAGGTATTGAGGTGTAGCTCTTGAGGTACAGATGTTGATGTACAGGTATTGAAGTATAGGTCTTGAAATACAGGTGTTGATGTACAGGCATTGAGGTATAGGTCTTGAGATACAGGTGTTGATATACAGGTATTGAGGTTGAGGTCTTGAAATACAGGTGTTGATGTACAGGTATTGAGGTTGAGGTCATGAAATATAGGTGTTGATGTACAGGTATTGAGGTATAGATCTTGAGATACAGTTGTTAT
This sequence comes from Scyliorhinus torazame, assembly GCF_047496885.1. Lineage (NCBI taxonomy): Eukaryota > Metazoa > Chordata > Chondrichthyes > Carcharhiniformes > Scyliorhinidae > Scyliorhinus > Scyliorhinus torazame. The sequence continues at coordinate 215,636,648 of NC_092707.1, forward strand.
GTACAAGTATTGAGGTATTAGTTTTGGGGTACAGGTGTTGATGTACAGATATTCAGCTATAGGTCTTGAGGTACAGGTGTTGATATACAGGTATTGAGATGCAGGTCATGAGGTACAGGTGTTGATGTGCAGCTATTGAGGTGTAGGTCTTCAGATACAGGTGCTGATGTTCAGATATTGAGGTGTAGTTCTTGAGGTACAGATGTTGATGTAAAGGGATTGAGGTATAGGTGTGGAGATACAGGTGTTGATGTACAGGGATTAAGGTATAGGTCTTGGGGTATAAGTGTTGATGTACAGGTATTGAGGTATACATTTTGAGATGCAGTTGTTGATGTACAAGTATTGAGGTATTGGTCTTTGGGTACAGGTGTTGATGTACAGATATTCACGTATAGGTCTTGAGGTACAGGTGTTGATGTACAGGTATTGAGGATTTGGTCTTGAAGCACAGGTGTTGATGTACAGGTATTGAGGTTTAGCTTTTGAGATATAGGTGTTGATATATAGATATTGAGGTATAGATCTTGAGGTACAGGTGTTAAAGATACATGTATTGAGATTTGTGTTGGGGTACGGTATTGATGTAAAGATGTTGAGGTACATGTATAGATTCAGAAATTGAAGAGATGTCGGGGTACAGCTGTTGATGTACTGGTGTTGGGGTACATGTATTGATGTACATTTTTGAGGTATGGGTGTTTGTGTTCGGTTATTGACGTTGGGGAAGCACGGTAGCATAGTGGTTAGCACAATGGCTTCACAGAGCCAGGGTCCAAGGTTTGATTCGCGGCTTGTCTCATTGTCTGTGCGGAGTCTACACGTTCTCCCCGTGTCTGTGTGGGTTTCCTCCGGGTGCTCCGGTTTCCTCCCACGGTCCAAAGATGTGCAGGAGTAGGTGGATTGGCTATGCTAAAGTGCCCTTAGTGTCCAAAAAAGGTAAGGTGGGGTTACAGGGATAGGGTGGAAGTGTGGGGATAGGTTGGATGTGTGGGCTTAGATAGGGTGCTCTTTCCAATGACCGGTTGGAATGGCATTGGAACTGGTTCTGGGGAGGTGGGACCAGTACAAACCGGACAGTCTGCACCTGGGCAGGACTGGAATTGATGTCCTAGAGTGTTTGCGAGAGCTGTTGGGGAGGGTTTAAACTAATGTGGCAGGGGGATGGGATCCGATGCAGGAAGTTGGAGGGAAGTAAAACGGGGCCAGAAACAAAAAGCAGTGAGGGGGAATGTGTGAGGCAGAGAAGCCATTGTCAAAAATCAGAAAGGGCCACAGTACAGGGTACAGTGACTGAGGAGAGTGTGAAAAGGGAGGTGGCCAATGCAGGATTGAGGGTGTTGTACCTAAATGCACGCAGTATACGGAACAAGGTAAATGAGCTTGTTGCGCACATTGAAATAGGCCGGTACGATGTGGTGGCCATCACAGAGACGTGGCTGCAAGTCGATCAGGGCTGGAATCTATATATCCAAGGATATATGGCCTATCGAAAGGACAGGCAGATGGGCAAAGGGGGCAGGGTTGCATTGTTAGAAAGGAATGAAGTTAAATCGATAGCAAGGAGCAATCTAGGATCAGAAGGCCTAGAATCTCTGTGGGTAGAGTTGAGTAATCGCAAAGGTAAAAAGACCCTGATGGGAGTTATGTACAGGCCCCCTAGCAGTAGTCAGGATATGGGGCAGAAAATAAATCAGGAGATAGAAAAGGCATGAAAAAAGGCAATATTACAATAATCATGGGGTCTTTAATATGCAGGTGGACTGGGGAAATCAGGTTGGTCGTGGATCCCAAGAAATGGAATTTGTGGAATGTCTAAGAGATGGTTTTTTGGAGCAGCTTGTGACAGAGCCTACTAGGGAACAGGCAATTCTGGATTTGGCGATGTGTAATGAGGCAGACTTGATTAGGGAACTTAAGTCGAAGGAACCCTTAGGGAGCAGTGACCACAATATGATGGAATTTACCTTGCAGTTTGAGGGGGAGGAGCTTCAATCAGATGTAACGGTATTACAATTAAATAAGGGTAACTACAAAGACATGAGGGAGGAGCTTGCCAGAGTTTATTGGAGAAGGAGCCTAGCAGGGAAGACAGTGGAACAGCAATGGGAGGAGTTTTTGGGGGTTATTAGGGAGGCACAATAGAAATTCATCCCAAGGAGGAGGAAACATGCTAAGGGGAGGACAAGGCACCCATGGCTGACGAGGGATGTCAAGGACAGCATAAAGGCGAAAGAAAAAGCATACAAAGTGGCGAGTATTAGTGGGAAACCACAGGATTGGGAAGCCTTTAAAAGCGAGCAGAGGACAACTAAAAAAGCAATAAGGGGGGAGAAGATGAAATATGTGTGCAAGTTAGCTAGTAATATAAAGGAAGATAGGAAGAGATTTTTTCACTATATAAGAGGTAAGAGAGAGGTAAAAATAGACATTGGACCACTAGAAAATGTGGGTGGAGAAGCAATAATAGGAAACAAAGAAATGGCAGATGAACTGAATAGTAACTTTGCATCAGTCTTCACGGTTGAAGACACCAGTGGAATGCCAGAGCTTCAGGAGAACCAGGGGGCAGAGGTGAGTGCAGTGACCATTACTAAGGAGAAGGTTCTGGGGAAACTGAAAGTTTTTCGAGGAGGTCACTAAGATGATTGATGCAGGTAGGGCAGTAGATGTTGTCTATATGGACTTCAGTAAGGCCTTTGACAAGGTCCCTCATGGTAGACTAGTACAAAAGGTGAAGTCACACGGGATCAGGGGTGAACTGGCAAGGTGGATACAGAACTGGCTAGGCCATAGAAGGCAGAGGGTAGCAATGGAGGGATGCTTTTCTAATTGGAGGGCTGTGACCAGTGGTGTTCCACAGGGATCAGTGCTGGGACCTTTGCTCTTTGTAGTATATATAAATGATTTGGAGGAAAATGTAACTGGTCTGATTAGTAAGTTTGCAGACGACACAAAGGTTGGTGGAATTGCGGATAGCGATGAGGACTGTCTGAGGATACAGCAGGATTTAGATTGTCTGGAGACTTGGGCGGAGAGATGGCAGATGGAGTTTAACCTGGACAAATGTGAGGTAATGCATTTTGGAAGGGCTAATGCAGGTAGGGAATATACAGTGAATGGTAGAACCCTCAAGAGTATTGAAAGTCAAAGAGATCTAGGAGTACAGGTCCACAGATCACTGAAAGGGGCTACACAGGTGGAGAAGGTAGTCAAGAAGGCATACGGCATGCTTGCCTTCATTGGCCGGGGCATTGAGTATAAGAATTGGCAAGTCATGTTGCAGCTGTATAGAACCTTAGTTAGGCCACACTTGGAGTATAGTGTTCAATTCTGCTCGCCACACTACCAGAAGGATGTGGAAGCTTTAGAGAGGGTGCAGAAGAGATTTACCAGAATGTTGCCTGGTATGGAGGGCATAAGCTATGAGGAGCGATTGAATAAACTCGGTTTGTTCTCACTGGAACGAAGGAGGTTGAGGGGCGACCTGATAGAGGTATACAAAATTATGAGGGGCATAGACAGAGTGGATAGTCAGAGGCTTTTCCCCAGGGTAGAGGGGTCAATTACTAGGGGTCATAGGTTTAAGGTGAGAGGGGCAAAGTTTAGAGTAGATGTACGAGGCAAGTTTTTTACGCAGAGGGTAGTGGGTGCCTGGAACTCACTACCGGAGGAGGTAGTGGAGGCAGGGACGATAGGGACATTTAAGGGGCATCTTGACAAATATATGAATAGGATGGGAATAGAAGGATACGGACCCAGGAAGTGTAGAAGATTGTAGTTTAGTCGGGCAGTATGGTCGGCACGGGCTTGGAGGGCCGAAGGGCCTGTTCCTGTGCTGTACATTTCTTTGTTCTTTGTTCTTTGTTCTTTGTTTTGTCTGAAGGTGGATAAGTCACCTGGACCGGATGGACCCCAGGGTCCTAAAAGAGATAGATGAGGAAATTATGGGGGCATTAGTGATGATCTTTCAGGAATCACTGGAGGCAGGAAGGATCCCAGAGGACTGGAAGGTGGCTAATGTAGCACCACTGTTTAAGAAGACGGGAAATTATAGGCCGGTTAGCCTGACTTCGGTCATTGGTAAGATTGTTAAGAAGTTATTAAAGATGAGATTGCGAAGCACTTGGAAGTGCATGGTAAAATAGGACTGAGTCAGCACGGTTTTGTCAAAGGGAGGTCGTGTCTGACAAATCTGTTAGAGTTCTTTGAGGAGGTAACAAGCAAGTTAAGCAAAGGAGAACCAGTGGACATGAATTATTTAGATTTCCAGAAGGCATTTGACAAGGTGTCACATAAAGTTAAATAAGTTAAGAGCTCATGGTGTTCAAGGTACGATCCTGGCATGGATAGAAGATTGGCTGACCGGCAGAAGGAAACGAGTGGGGATAAAGGGGTCTTTTTCAGAATGGCAGCCGGTGACTAATGGTGTGCCTCAGGGGTCTGTGCTGGGATCACAACTTTTTACAATATACATTAATGATCTGGAAGAAGGTACTGAAGGCACTGTTGCTACGTGTGCAGATGATACAAAGATCTGCAGAGGGACCAGGTAGTATTGAGGAAGCAAGGGGGTTGCAGAAGGACGTGGACAAGCTAGGAGAGTGGGCAATGAAGTGGCAGATGGAATACAATGTGGAAAAGTGTGAGGTTATGCACTTTGAAAGGAGGAATCTAGGCATAGACTATTTTCTAACTGGGGAAATGCTTCGTAAAGCAGAAGCACCAAGGGAATTGGGAGTCCTTGTTCATGATTTTCTTAAGGTTAATATGCAGGTTCAGTCGGCAGTTAAGAAGGCAAATGCAATGTCAGCATTCATGTCAAGAGGGCTAGAATACAAGACCAGTGATGTACTTCTGAGGCTGTATAAGGCTCTGGTCAGACCCCACTTGAAGTACTGTGAGCAGTTTTGGGCCCCATATCTAAGAAAGGATGTGCTGGCCTTGGAAAGGGTCCAGAGGAGGTTCACAAGAATGATCCCTGGAATGAGGAACGTTTGTGGACTCTGGGTCTGTAATCGTTGGAGTTTAGAAGGATGAGAGGGGATCTTATTGAAACGTACAAGATACTGCGAGGCCTGGATAGAGTGGACGTGGAGAGGATGTTTCCACTTGTAGGAAAAACTAGAACCAGAGGACACCATCTCAGATTAAAGGGACGATCTTTTATAACAGAGATGAGGAAGAATCTCTTCAGCCAGAGGGTGCTGAATCTGTGGAACTCTTTGCCGCAGAAGGCTGTGGAGGCCAATTCACTAAGTGTCTTTAAGACAGAGATAGATAGGTTCTTGATTAATAAAGGGATCAGGGGTTATGGGGAGAAGGCAGGAGAATGGGGATGAGAAAATATCAGCAATGATTGAATAACGGAGCAGACTCAATGGGCCAAGTGGCCTAATTCTGCTCCTATGGTCTTTTGGTGCAGACTCAATGGGCAGAATGGCCTCCTTCTGCACTGTAAATTCTGTGTTATCTGTGTGTTAGGTGTTGAGTTACAGATGATGATGCACACGCATTGAGGTATAGGTGTTGGGGTACAGGTATTGGTGTGCAGGTGTTGGGGTAGAGGTATTGATGTAAACATTTTGAGGTATAGGTGTTAGGGTACAGGTATTGATGTGCAGGCGTTGAGCTATAGGTATTGATGTACAGTAATTGATATAGAGTGTTGAGGTACAGGCCTTGATGTATAAGCATTGATGTGCAGGTATTGATGTACAGGTATTGAGATACAGGAGTTGATGTACAGGTATTGAGGTATAGGTCTTGAGATACAGGTGTTGATGCACAGATATTGAGTTACACGTCTTGAGGTACAGGTGTTGATGTACAAGTATTGAGGTATAGGTCTTGAGATACAGGAGTTGATGTACAGGTATTGAGGTATAGGTCTTGAGATACAGGTGTTAACGCACAGGTATTGGGGTATAGGTCATGAGATACAGGTGTTTGTGTACTGATATTGAGGTATCAATTTTGGGGTACAGGTGTTGATACACATGTATTGAGGTTGAGGTCTTGGGGTACAGGTGTTGATGTACAGGCATTGATGTTCAAGTCTTGAGGCACAGGTGTTGGTGTACAGGTATTGAGGAAAAGGTCTTGAGAGACAAGTATTGATGTACAGGTATTGAGGTTGAGATCTTGGTGTACAGGTGTTGATGTATAGGTATTGAGGTTTAGGTATTGAGGTACAGGTGTTGATGTACATGTATTGAGGTATAAGTCTTGAGATACAGTTGTTGATGTACAGACGTTGACGTATAGGTCTTGAGGTGCAGGTGTTGATGTACACATATTAAGGTATAGGTCTTGAGGTACAGGTGTTGATGTACAGGTATTAGAACATAGAACATAGAACTGTACAGCACAGTACAGGCCCTTCAGCCCACGATGTTGTGCCGAACTAGTCTGAAACTAAGATCAAATCAACCTATTCCCAATCATTCTAGTGCACTCCATAAGCCTATCCAATAACCGCTTGAAATTTCCTAAAGTGTCCGACTCCACTACCATCGCTGGGAGTGCGTTCCACGCCACAACCGCTCTCTGAGTAAAGAACCTACCTCAGACATCCCGCCTATATCTTCCACCATGAACCTTAATGCTCCCTTGTAACAGCTACATCCACCCGAGGAAAAAGTCGCTGAACGTCCACTCTATCTATCCCTCTCATCATCTTATACACCTCAATTAAGTCACCTCTCATCCTCCTTCGCTCCAATGAGAAAAGCCCTAGTTCCCTCAACCTTTCCTCGTAAGACCTACCCTCCAATCCAGGCAGCATCCTGGTAAATCTCCTTTTGCACCCTTTCCAACGCTTCCACATCCTTCCTATAATGAGGTGACCAGAACTGCACACAATACTCCAAATGTGGTCTAACCAAGGTCTTGAACAGTTGCAGCATAACCTCACAGCTCTTAAACTCAATCCCCCTGTTAATAAATGCTAACACACTATAGGCTTTCTTCACGGCTCTACCCACTTGGGTGGCAACATTCAGAGATCAAAGGACATGAACTCCAAGATCTCTCTCCTCCTCCACATTCTTCAGAACCCTGCTGTTAACCCTGTAATCCGCATTCAAATTTGTCCCACCAAAATGAATCACCTCACACTTATCAGGGTTAAACTCCATCTGCCACTTTTCAGCCCAGCTCTGCATCCTATCAATATCTCTTTGCAGCCTACAACAGCCCTCCACATTATCCACTACTCCACCAACCTTGGTGTCATCAGCAAATTTACTAACCCAACCTTCAACTCTATTATCCAAGTCATTGATAAAAATCACAAATAGCCGAGGACCCAGCACTGATCCCTGTGGTACACCACTGGTGACTGGGCTCCAGGATGAAAATTTACCATCTGCCACCACCCTCTGTCTTCTATGTGATAGCCAGTTACTGATCCAATCGGCCAAATTTCCCTCTACGCTATGCCTCCTTAGTTTCTGCATGAGCCGACCATGGGGCACCTTATCAAACGCCTTACCAAAATCCATGTATACGACATCAACTGCTCTACCTTCATCTATGTACTTAGTTATCTCCTCAAAGAATAAAATCAAACTTGTGAGGCAAGACATACCCCTCGCAAATCCGTGCTGACTATCCTCGATTAAGCTGTATCTTTCCAAATGATCATAAATCCTATCCCTCAGGACCCTTTCCAATAATTTACCTATGACCGAAGTGAGACTAACCGGCCTTTAATTCCCAGGGTTATACCTATTCCCTTTCTTGAACAAGGGGACAACATTCGCCTCTCTCCAGTCTTCTGGCACTATTCCTGTAGACAGTGAGGACATAAAGATCAAAACCAAAGGCTCTGCAATCTCATCCCTCACCTCCCAAAGAATCCTAGGATATATCCCATCAAGCCCAGGGGACTTATCTATCCTCAGGCTTCTCAAAATTTCTAACACATCTTCCTTCCGAATATCTACCTCCTCCAGCCTACCAGCCTGTATCGCACTATCCTCCTCAACAACATGGCCCCTCTCCTTTGTGAACACTGAAGAAAAGTATTCATTTAGGGCCTCTTCTATATCTTCAGACTCCATGCACACGTTTCCATTACTGTCCTTGACCGGCCCTAACTTCACCTTGGTCATTCTTTTATTCCTCACATAAGTGTAAAAAGCCTTGGGGTTTTCCTTGATCCTACCTGCCAAGGACTTCTCATGCCCCCTCCTAGCCTCCTAAGCTCTTTCTTGAGCTCCTTCCTAGCTATCTTGTATCCCTCAAGTGCCCTAACTGAACCTTGTTTTCTCATCCTTACATAAGCCCCCTTCTTCCTCTTGACAGGACATTAAACCTCTTTTGTAAACCATGGTTACCTCACTCGACCATTTCCTCCCTGCCTGACTGGGACATACATATCAAGGACATGCAGTATTTGCTCCTTGAATAAGCTCCACATCTCAATTGTGCCTATCCCTGACAGTTCCTGTTTCCATCTTATGCTCCCCAATTCTTGCCTAATTGCATCGTAATTACCCTTCCCCCAGTTATAAACCTTACCCTGCCGTGTGTTCCTATCCCTCTCCATTGCTATAGTGAAAGTCACCGAATTGTGGTCACTGTTTCCAAAGTGCTCTCCCACAACCAAATCTAACACTTGGCCCAGTTCATTACCCAGTACCAAATCCAATGTGGTCCCGCCTCTTGACAGTCTATCCACATATTGTGTGAGGAAACCCTCCTGCACACACTGGATAAAAACAGCCCCATCCAAACTATTCGAATTATAATGGTTCCAATCAATATTTGGAAAGTTAAAGTCACCCATGACAACTACACTGTGACTACTGCACCTATCCAAAATCTGCATTGCAATATTTTCCTCCACATCTCTGTTACTGTTTGGGGACCTATAGAAAACTCCTAACAAAGTAACTGCTCCTTTCCTATTTCTAACTTCAGCCCACACTACCTCAGTAGGCAGATCCTCCTCAAACTGCCTTTCTTCAGCCATTATACCATCCTTGATTAACAATGCTATTGTAGCGCACAAAGACTTACGAGAGACGAATAGAGATGAAGTCGATGAGGCTTTATTAAGCGTGACTTGTTCCCCGCAGTTCAGCAACAGACTGGAGCTGCGGGGAGAATTCCTGGTTCTTATACTCCGCCTTCAGGGCGGAGCTAGAGGTCAACAGCCAACCAGGACCCGGGATCTGTCAGCCAATTGCATCACGGCTTCACAGTCCCACATGACCCCTAATGCATACTACCACATTCACCCCTTGTTAAAAATGAACCCGGCGGGGTGGTGCTTCGCATGGTGGTAGGGGTTTACAAGGCTGGTCCTGGGAGGGAAAAAAACTTTAGCATGTCATTACAGTGCCCTGCACTGGGCTATGGACAGGGTTTGTGAACTATTTACAATATTCGTAAGAAGAAAAGAACATTCTCGTTAAAGTCCACGACATTCTTGTGTTACACCGATGCCACGAGTCGAGCGGGCGGTCTGGTCTTCCTTGTCGATCGCCTCAGCCCCGGTTGTGGTGCAGTTGCTTGTTCCAGCGTTGTCGTCTCCGGGAGCTTTACGGTTTCTGCTTCAGCTTCACTCCTGGTCGGACCTGGGAGGAGGACCGATCCTCCCGGGAAGGGGGCGGTCACGGGGTGCGCCGGTGGCAGGGAGGGGGTGATTGGTGTCGGGGGGGTGTGCGTGTTGCCGGCGGGCGCCAGGTCTCGCAGGGAGACCGTGTCCTGTCGGCCGTCGGGGTACTCCACGTAGGCGTACTGCGGGTTCGCGTGGAGGAGATGAACCCTCTCGACCAACGGGTCCGACTTGTGCGCCCGCACATGTTTCCGGAGCAAGATGGGTCCTGGGGCCGCCAGCCAGGTCGGCAGCGACGTTCCAGAGGAGGACTTCCTGGTGAAGACAAGGAGGCGCTCATGAGGTGTTTGATTAGTGGTGGTACACAGCAGCGACCGGATGGAGTGGAGAGCGTCCGGGAGGACCTCCTGCCACCGTGAAACTGGGAGATCCCTGGACCGTAGGGCCAGTAGGACGGTCTTCCAGACCGTGCCGTTCTCCCTCTCTACTTGCCCGTTCCCCCGGGGGTTGTAGCTGGTCGTCTTGCTCGAGGCTATACCCTTGCTGAGCAGGAACTGGCGCAGCTCGTCACTCATGAAGGAGGACCCCCTGTCGCTATGGATATATGCGGGGCAACCGAACAGTGTGAATATGGTGCTAAGGGCTTTAATAACTGTGGCCGCTGTCATGTCGGGGCAGGGGATGGCGAAAGGGAAACGAGAGTACTCGTCCACCACGTTCAGGAAGTATGTGTTGAGGTCGGTGGAGGGGAGGGGCCCTTTGAAATCCAGACTGAGGCGTTCAAAGGGGCGGGAAGCCTTGATCAGGTGCACTCTATCCGGCCTGAAAAAGTGCGGTTTGCACTCTGCCCAGATGTGGCAGTTCCTGGTGACTGTACGGACCTCCTCCACGGAGTAGGGGAGGTTGCGGGATTTTATAAAATGGTAGAACCGAGTGACCCCCGGGTGGCAGAGGTCCTCGTGGAGGGTTTGGAGACGGTCTAGTTGTGCGTTGGCACATGTGCCGTGGGATAGGGCATCGGACGGCTCGTTCAGCTTTCCGGGACGGTACAAGATCTCGTAGTTGAAGGTGGAGAGCTCGATCCTCCACCTTAAGATCTTGTCATTTTTAATTTTGCCCCGCTGTGCATTATCGAACATGAAAGCTACCGACCGTTGGTCAGTGAGGAGAGTGAATCTCCTGCCGGCCAGGTAATGCCTCCAATGTCGCACAGCTTCCACTATGGCTTGGGCTTCCTTTTCCACTGAGGAGTGGCGGATTTTTGAGGCGTGGAGGGTTCAGGAGAAAAAGGCCACGGGTCTGCCCGCTTGGTTAAGGGTGGCCGCTAGAGCTACATCGGAGGCGTCGCTCTCGACCTGGAAGGGGAGGGACTCGTCGATGGCGCGCATCGTGGCCTTTGCGATATCCGCTTTGATGCGGCTGAAGGCCTGGCGAGCCTCTGTCGACAGGGGGAAGGTAGTGGTCTGTATTAGGGGGCAGGCCTTGTCTGCGTACTGGGGGACCCACTGGGCGTAATATGAAAAGAACCCTAGGCAGCGTTTCAGGGCTTTGGAGCAGTGGGGGAGGGGAAATTCCATGAGGGGGCGCATGCGTTCGGGGTCGGGGCCTATTATCCCATTGCGCACTACATATCCCAAGATGGCTAGCCGGTTTGTGCTAAACACGCACTTGTCCTCGTTGTATGTGAGGTTCAAGGCTTTAGCGGACTGGAGGAATTTTTGGAGGTTGGCGTCGTGGTCCTGCTGATCGCGGCCGCAGATGGTTACGTTGTCGAGATACGGGAACGTGGCCTGCAACCTGTGTTGATCAACCATTCGGTCCATCTCCCGTTGGAAGACCGAGACCCCGTTTGTGACGCCAAATGGGACCCTTAGGAAGTGGTATAATCGCCCGTCTGCCTCGAAGGCTGTGTACTTGCGGTCACTTGGGCGGATGGGGAGCTGATGGTAGGCGGACTTGAGGTCCACGGTGGAGAAGACCTTATATTGGGCAATCCGATTGACCATGTCGGATATGCGGGGGAGAGGGCACGCATCTAGCTGTGTGTACCTGTTGATGGTCTGGCTATAGTCTATGACCATCCTTTGCTTCTCCCCTGTCTTTACTACTACCACCTGTGCTCTCCAGGGACTATTGCTGGCCTGGATTATGCCTTCCTTCAGCAACCGCTGGACTTCGGACCGAATAAATGTCCGGTCCTGGGCGCTGTACCGTCTGCTCTTAGTGGCGACGGGTTTGCAATCCGGGGTGAGGCTTGCAAACAAGGATGGGGGTTCAACTTTGAGGGTTGCGAGGCCGCTGATAGTGAGTGGGGGTATTGGGCCGCCGAATTGAAATGTTAGGCTCTGCAGGTTGCACTGGAAGTCTAATCCCAGTAATGTGGGCGCGCAGAGTTGGGGAAGGACGTAGAGCCTGTAGTTTTTAAACTCCCTCCCTTGCACCGTTAGGGTCACTATGCAGAACCCTTTGATCTCTACGGTGTGGGATCCTGCCGCTAGGGAAATCTTTTGCGTACTGGGACGGATGGTCAAAAAACAGCGTCTTACCGTGTCGGGGTGGATGAAGCTTTCTGTGCTCCCAGAGTCGATCAGGCATGGTGTCTCGTGTCCGTTGATCAGCACCATTGTTGTCGTCGTCTGGAGCGTCCGGGGCCGTGCTTGGTCCAGCGTCACCGAGGCCAGACGTGGTCGCAGTGTTTCAGCGTCTTCTTCGAACCCCGTGGAGCCGTCGATGCTGGGGTCCATTGTTGCCATCCAAGATGGCGGCGGGGGTGTACAAAATGGCCACCCCATGCATCGCACATGGCTGGGGGGTCCCAAGATGGCGGGGCCCCTCCTCCCCTCGTGGTGGCCGGGACCCAAAATGGCGGCGCCTGCAGGTCGCACATGGGGCGCTTGGGGGGTTGGGGAGCGTTTGGGATGCACTGGACTCTCTCTTCTCCGGGGACAGCAGCGACCCCCTGGGACCGGCACACAGCCGCGAAATGGCCCTTTTCCCCGCAGCTCTTGCAAATCGCTGCGCGGGCCGGGCAGCGCTGCCAGGGGTGTTTCGCCTGGCCGCAGAAATAGCAGCGGGCCCCCCCGGGATGACCTGGCGCCTGGACCGTGCAAGCCTGTGGGAGGGGGGGGTTTGTCGCGACGGGGGTTCACGGAGCCCAAGGGGCTGCCGCACGGTCGGGGCCGTACGCGCGGGCGTTTTGCGCAGCCGCATCTAGGGAAGCTGCAAGGGCCCGTGCCTCTGAGAGTCCTAGCGACTCTTTTTCTAACAGTCTTTGGCGGATTTGGGGCGAGTTCATACCTGCCACAAACGCATCACGAATTAACATGTCCGTGTGTTCAGCCGTGTTTACTGGCGGGCAGCTGCAGGCCCGTCCCAAAATTAGCAGCGCGGCGTAGAATTCGTCTATCGATTCTCCGGGACTTTGCCGTCTCGTTGCGAGTTGGTAGCGTGCGTGGACCTGATTCACTGGGCGAACGTAGATGCTCTTTAGTGCTGCGAACGCCGTCTGGAAATCCTCTGCGTCTTCTATGAGAGGGTAAATTTCCGGGCTTACCCTCGAGTGCAGGACCTGCAGTTTCTGGTCTTCTGTGATCCGGCCGGGGGCCGTTCGGAGGTAGCCTTCACAACAAGTCTGCCAGTGTTTAAAAATTGCTGCTGAGTTCACTGCGTGGGGGCTGATCCTCAGGCATTCCGGGACGATCCTGAGCTCCATAGTCCTTTAAGTCACGCTTAATAAATTGTAGCGCACAAAGACTTACGAGAGACGAATAGAGATGAAGTCGATGAGGCTTTATTAAGCGTGACTTGTTCCCCGCAGTTCAGCAACAGACTGGAGCTGCAGGGAGAATTCCTGGTTCTTATACTCCGCCTTCAGGGCGGAGCTAGAGGTCAACAGCCAACCAGGACCCGGGATCTGTCAGCCAATGGCATCACGGCTTCACAGTCCCACATGACCCCTAATGCATACTACCACATACTCCTCCACCTCTTTTACCACCTTCCCTAATCTCACTGAAACATCTAAACCCCGGAACCTCCAACAACCATTCCTGCCCCTGTTCTATCCATGTCTCCGTAATGGCCACAACATCGTAGTCCCAGGTACCAATCCATGCTTCAAGCTCATTAACCTTATTCCTGATGCTCCTCGCATTGAAGTAGACACACTTCAAACCACCTTTATGCCTGCAGGTCCACTCTTGTGACCTTTGTACCTTCCTTCGTACTGCAATACCCTCAACTTCCTGAACTCCAGCAACGCTATCTCCTGGACTACAAATCAGTTTCCCACCCCCCTGCCAAATTAGTTTAAACCCCCCCGAACAGCTGTAGCAAATTTCCCTCCCGGGATATTGGTGCCCCTCTGGCTCAGGTGTAACCTGTCCTGTTTGTACAGGTCCCACTTTCCCCAGAAGTGCTCCAATTATCCAAGTAACTCCTACACTATTGAGGAATAGGTCTTGAGAGACTGCTATTGATGTACAGGGATTGAGGTTGAGGTTTTGGTGTACAGGTGTTGATGTATAGGTGTTGAGGTTTAGGTATTGAGGTACAGGTGTTGATGTACATGTATTGAGGTATAAGTCTTGAGATACAGTTGTTGATGTACAGGTGTGCAAGTATAGGCTTGAGGTACAGGTGTTCATGTACAGGTATTGAGGTTTAGGTCTTGATGTACAGGTGCTGATGCACACATAATGGGTATAGGTCCTGGTGTACAGGTATTGGTGTTTTGGTCTTGAGATACAGGTGTTGATGTGCAGGTATTGCGGTTTAGGTCTTGACGTACAGGTGTTGATGTATAGATATTTACGTAAAGGTCCTGAGGTACAGGTGTTGATGTACATATATTGAGGTTCAGGTCTTGACGTTCAGGTGTGGATGTACAGATATTTACATAAAGGTCTTGAGACACAGTTGTTGATGTACAGGTATTGAGGTTGAGGTCATAAGGTGCAGGTGATGATATTCAGGTATTGAGGTTTAGGTCTTGAGATACAGGTGCTGATGTACAGGTATTGAGGTACAGGTCTTGAGGCACAGGTGTTGATGCGCAGGTATTGGTGTACTGGTGTTGATGTACAGATATTGGGGTACAGGCATTGATGGATAGGTATTGAGGTATAGGTCTTGATATACAGGTATTGGTGTACAGATATTGGGGTACAGGCATTGATGGATAGGTATTGAGGTATAGGTCTTGATATACAGGTATTGGTGTACAGATATTGGGGTACAGGCATTTATGTGCAGGTGTTGATATATTGGTAGGGAAATTACTGGAGAGAATTCTTCGAGACAGGATCTACTCCCATTTGGAAACAAATGGACGTATTAGTGAGAGGCAGCATGGTTTTGTGAAGGGGAGGTCGTGTCTCACTAACTTGCTAGAGTTTTTCGAGGAGGTCACTAAGATGATTGATGCAGGTAGGGCAGTGGATGTTGTCTATATGGACTTCAGTAAGGCCTTTGACAAGGTCCCTCATGGTAGACTAGTACAAAAGGTGAAGTCACACGGGATCAGGGGTGAGCTGGCAAGGTGGATACAGAACTGGCTAGGTCATAGAAGGCAGAGAGTAGCAATGGAAGGATGCTTTTCTAATTGGAGGGCTGTGACCAGTGGTGTTCCACAGGGATCAGTGCTGGGACCTTTGCTCTTTGTAGTATATATAAATGATTTGGAGGAAAATGTAACTGGTCTGATTAGTAAGTTTGCAGACGACACAAAGGTTGGTGGAATTGCGGATAGCGATGAGGACTGTCAGAGGATACAGCAGGATTTAGATTGTTTGGAGACTTGGGCGGAGAGATGGCAGATGGAGTTTAATCCGGACAAATGTGAGGTAATGCATTTTGGAAGGTCTAATGCAGGTATCAGGTCTCCCCTCAACCTCCTTCGTTCCAGTTTATTCAACCGCTCCTCATAGCTAATGCCCTCCATACCAAGCAACATTCTGGTAAATCTCTTCTGCACCCTCTCTAAAGCCTCCACATCCTTCTGGTAGTGTGGCGACCAGAATTGAACACTATACTCCAAGTGTGGCCTAACTAAGGTTCTATACAGCTGCAACATGACTTGCCAATCCTTATACTCAATGCCCCGGCCAATGAAGGCAAGCATGCCGTATGCCTTCTTGACTACCTTCTCCACCTGTGTTGCCCCTTTCAATGACCTGTGGACCTGTACTCCTAGATCTCTTTGACTTTCAATACTCCAAAGGGCCTGTTCCTGTGCTGTGCATTTCTTTGTTCTTTTGTTCTATAGTGCGGTACAGGTAATGATGTAGATATTGGGGTACAGGCATTGGTGCACAGGTATTGGTATATGGGCATTGATGTACAGATATTGGGGTACAGTCATTGATATACAGGTATTGAGATATAGGCATTGAAGTCCAGATATTGGAGTACAGACATCGATGTACAGATATTGGGGTACGTGTATTGATGTACCGATATTGATGTACAGGCATTGATATACAGAGATTGGGGTACAGGCATTGATGTATAGGTACTGAGGTACAGGCATTGATGTACAGATATTGAGGTACAAGTATTGATGTACAAGCATTGTACAGATATTGAGGTACAGGCATTGAGGCACAGATATTGAGGTACAGGCATTGATGTACAGATATTGAGATACAGGCATTGATGTACAGGTATTGAGGTACAGGCCTTGATGTACAGGCATTGAGGTACAGACATTGATGTACAGGTATTGAGGTACCGGCATTGATGCACAGATATTGGGGTACAGGCGTTAATGTACACATATTTGGGTACAGGCATTGATGTACAGGTATTGAGGTACAGGCATTGATGTACAGGTATTGAGGTACCAGCATTGATGCACAGATATTGGGGTACAGGCGTTAATGTACACATATTTGGGTACAGGCATTGATGTACAGGTATTGAGGTACAGGCATTGAAGTGCCAATATTGTGGTACAGGCATTGATGTACAGATATTGGGGCACAAGCATTGATGTACAGATATTGTGTACAGGCATTGATGTACAGATATTGTGTACAGGCATTGATGTACAGATATTGGGGTACAGGCATTGATGTACATATATTGAGATACAGGCATTGATGTACAGGTGTTGATGTATGGGTATTGATGTACAGATATAGAGATACAGGCATTGAGGTCCAGGCATTGATGTACAGATATTGGGATACAGGCATTGATGTACATGTATTGATGCACAGATATTGAGGTACAGGCAGGTACCGACATTGATGCACAGATATTGGGGTATAGGCACTGATGGTAAGATATTGGGGTACAGGCATTGATATACAGATATTGGGGTACAGGCATTGATGTACAGTTATTGAGGAACAGGCATTGATGTGCAGGTGTTGAGGTACAGGCATTGAAGTGCAGATATTGGGGTACAGGCATTGGTGCACAAATTTGGGGGTACAGGCATTGATGTACAGGTATTGAGGTACAAGCATTGATGTACAGGTATTGATGTACAGGCATTAATGCACAAATTTTGGGATACAGGCAATGATGTACAGATATTGAGGTACAGGCATTGATGTACAGATATTGGGGGACAGGCATTGATGTACAGATATTGGGGTACAGGCATTGATGTGCAGGTATTGAGGTACAGACATTGATGTACAGATATTGAGGTACAGGCATTGATGTACATATATTGGGGTACAGGCATCGATGTACAGGTAATGGGGTACAGAAATTGATTTACAGATATTGAGGTACAGGCATTGATGTACAGGTATTGAGTTACAGACATTGTTGTACATGTATTGGCGTGCAGGCATTATTGGAGTACAGGCATTGATGTAGAGATATTGGGGTACAGGCATTGATGTACAGATATTGATGTGCAGGCATTGATGTACACATATTGGGGTACAGGCATTGATGTACAGGTATTGGGATACAGGCATTGATGTACAGATATTGAGGTACAAGCATTGATGTACAGGTATTGATGTACAGGCATTAATGCACAAATTTTGGGATGCAGGCAATGATGTACAGATATTGAGGTACAGGCATTTATATACAGATATTGGGGGACAGGCATTGATGTACAGATATTGGGGTACAGGCATTGATGGGCAGGTATTGAGGTACAGACATTGATGTACAGATATTGAGGTACAGGCATTGATGTACATATATTGGGGTACAGGCATCGATGTACAGGTAATGGGGTACAGAAATTGATTTACAGATATTGAGGTACAGGCATTGATGTACAGGTATTGGGGTACAGGCATTGATGTACAGATACTGAGGTACAAGCTTTGATGTACAGGTATTGAGTTACAGACATTGTTGTACATGTATTGGGGTGCAGGCATTATTGGAGTACAGGCATTGATGTAGAGATATTGGGGTACAGGCATTGATGTTCAGATATTGATGTGCAGGCATTGATGTACACATATTGGGGTACAGGCATTGATGTACAGGCATTAACGCACAAATTTTGGGATACAGGCAATGATGTACAGATATTGGGGTACAGGCATTGATGTACAGACGTTGAAGTGCAGTTATTGGGGTACAGACATTGATGTACAGATATCGGGGTGCAAGCATTGGTGTACAGATATTGAGGTACAGGCATTGATGTACAGATATTGAGATACAGGCATTGATGTACAGGCATTAATGCACACATTTTGGAGTACAGGCATTGTTGTACCGATATTGGGGTACAGGGATTGACGTACCGATATTGGGGTACAGGCATTGATGTGCAGGTATTGAGGTACAGGCATTGATGTACAGATATTGAGGTACAGGCATTGATGTACAGGTAATGGGGTACAGATATTGATGTACAGGCATTCATGTCCAGGTATTGAGGCACAGACATTGATGACCAGGTATTGAGGTACAGGCAATGAGGTACAGGTTTTGGGTACAGGTGTTGTCGAGGGCGCGGCTTTGTTTCTGCTTCTCGCTCTCTGATTGGATAGATACTGGGCGCAGGGCTGTTCCGGACCGGCCCTCGACGTAGTGGCTGGCCTCGCCTGATAGGTCGCCTAGTTGTCAATCAGCGAATGTGGGGCTCCGGTCTGCACCGGCACGGATGGAGCGGGACGGCGGCCGCCTGAGGCCCGACAACTCTTACAAGGTAAGTCCGAGGCTGGGAGGGGAAACAGGCCACCGGGTCCGCGCTGCTACACAAATCCCAGCAAACCGGTCACGGGAGGCGAGGGGAGTGAACCGAGGGAGGAGCCGCGCACAGGCTGATCGAGAGAGACAGGCCCTGAAACCGCAGCCGCATAGCAACCCCATCAAACACCCCAGATAGAGCACGGGGTTAGATGCAGAGCAAAGCTCCCTTACACTACCTTGTGAAACACTCCCACGACCGGTGCAGCATGTGGTTAGATAGAGAGTAAAGCTCCCTCTACACTGTCCCCATCAAACACACCCAGGACAGGTACAGCACGGGGTTAGATACAGAGTAAAGCTCCCTCTACACTGTCCCCATCAAACATTCCCAGGACAGGTACAGCACGGGGTTAGATACAGAGTAAAGCTCCCTCTACACTGTCCCCATGAAAGGCTACCAGGACAATTAGACTGCAAAGCCCCATGTTGTTCACAAAGATACTTTTAACTTGCAGCTTCTTCTGCCTTTGATTCCTCCATCAGTTGATTCACTCACTCACACTCATTTCCATCCCTGTCACTCTGTGGGGTCTGACCCCTACCCGCAGACCCATACATTTTGCCTGGGCTTCAGTCATGTTTTGCAGTGACACCTGGTGAAGGTTTGCCTGCTTTTGGGTTACTCCACAACCTTGACCAATCATCCTCCAGCATCCTCATCTTTAATATCAGCTGTTCTCTCTCTGTGTTCTCACTTCCTATGCCAGGAATAGTTCCTCCCCCAGGTAGAGTCTGCCTGTTCATCTGCATTCCTATCAACCCATCACATCTTTCAGCTTCTCCACTACTTGTGTGTTCTTTCACTGCTTGATAAGTACCAGCCTCCCCGAACAGGTGCCGGAATGTGGCGACTAGGGGCTTTTCACAGTAACTTCATTTGAAGCCTGCTTGTGACAATAAGCGATTTTCATTTAATTTCAAGTATGCTGCCCTGGGTGAGCTGCAGTTTCCTCCATTCTGTTATGTTTTAATTTGTTCATGGGATGTGGGTGTTGCTGGCTGTGACAGCATTAATTGCCCATTCTTGAGAGCATTTAAGAGTCAACCACATTGATAGATCGCCTGTTGGAAATGCAAACAAACTACATTTGCTGTGTATTTGTGTGTGAATGCTTTGGGATGAGATGTAATGAGGGATATGAACAAAGAACAAAGAACAAAGAAATGTACAGCACAGGAACAGGCCCTTCGGCCCTCCAAGCCCGCGCCGACCATACTGCCCGACTAAACTACAATCTTCTACACTTCCTGGGTCCGTATCCTTCTATTCCCATCCTGTTCATATATTTGTCAAGATGCCCCTTAAATGTCCCTATCGTCCCTGCCTCCACTACCTCCTCCGGTAGTGAGTTCCAGGCACCCACTACCCTCTGCGTAAAAAACTTGCCTCGTACATCTACTCTAAACTTTGCCCCTCTCACCTTAAACCTATGCCCCCTAGTAATTGACCCCTCTACCCTGGGGAAAAGCCTCTGACTATCCACTCTGTCTATGCCCCTCATAATTTTGTATACCTCTATCAGGTCGCCCCTCAACCTCCTTCGTTCCAGTGAGAACAAACCGAGTTTATTCAATCGCTCCTCATAGCTTATGCCCTCCATACCAGGCAACATTCTGGTAAATCTCTTCTGCACCCTCTCTAAAGCCTCCACATCCTTCTGGTAGTGTGGCGACCAGAATTGAACACTATACTCCAAGTGTGGCCTAACTAAGGTTCTATACAGCTGCAACATGACTTGCCAATTCTTATACTCAATGCCCCGGCCAATGAAGGCAAGCATGCCGTATGCCTTCTTGACTACCTTCTCCACCTGTGTAGCCCCTTTCAGTGATCTGTGGACCTGTACTCCTAGATCTCTTTGACTTTCAATACTCTTGAGGGTTCTACCATTCACCGTATATTCCCTACCTGCATTAGCCCTTCCAAAATGCATTACCTCACATTTGTCCAGGTTAAACTCCATCTGCCATCTCTCCGCCCAAGTCTCCAGACAATCTAAATCCTGCTGTATCCTCAGACAGTCCTCATCGCTATCCGCAATTCCACCAACCTTTGTGTCGTCTGCAAACTTACTAATCAGACCAGTTACATTTTCCTCCAAATCATTTATATATACTACAAAGAGCAAAGGTCCCAGCACTGATCCCTGTGGAACACCACTGGTCACAGCCCTCCAATTAG
Source organism: Scyliorhinus torazame (assembly GCF_047496885.1). Taxonomy (NCBI): domain Eukaryota; kingdom Metazoa; phylum Chordata; class Chondrichthyes; order Carcharhiniformes; family Scyliorhinidae; genus Scyliorhinus; species Scyliorhinus torazame. The sequence continues at coordinate 215,657,581 of NC_092707.1, forward strand.
AAAAGCATCCCTCCATTGCTACCCTCTGCCTTCTATGGCCTAGCCAGTTCTGTATCCACCTTGCCAGTTCACCCCTGATCCCGTGTGACTCCACCTTTTGTACTAGTCTACCATGAGGGACCTTGTCAAAGGCCTTACTGAAGTCCATATAGACAACATCTACTGCCCTACCTGCATCAATCATCTTAGTGACCTCCTCGAAAAACTCTATCAAGTTAGTGAGACACGACCTCCCCTTCACAAAACCGTGCTGCCTCTCACTAATACGTCCATTTGCTTCCAAATGGGAGTAGATCCTGTCTCGAAGAATTCTCTCCAGTAATTTCCCTACCACTGAAGTAAGGCTCACCGGCCTGTAGTTCCCGGGATTATCCCTGCCACCCTTCTTAAACAGAGGAACAACATTGGCTATTCTCCAGTCCTCCGGGACATCCCCTGAAGACAGCGAGGATCCAAAGATTTCTGTCAAGGCCTCAGCAATTTCCTCTCCAGCCTCCTTCAGTATTCTGGGGTAGATCCCATCCGGCCCTGGGGACTTATCTACCTTAATATTTTTTAAGACACCCAACACCTCGTCTTTTTGGATCACAATGTGACCCAGGCTATCTACACCCCCTTCTCCAGACTCAACATCTACCAATTCCTTCTCTTTGGTGAATACTGATGCAAAGTATTCATTTAGTACCTCGCCCATTTCCTCTGGCTCCACACATAGATTCCCTTGCCTATCCTTCAGTGGGCCAACCCTTTCCCTGGCTACCCTCTTGCTTTTTATGTAAGTGTAAAAAGCCTTGGGATTTTCCTTAACCCTATTTGCCAATGACTTTTCATGACCCCTTCTAGCCCTCCTGACTCCCTGCTTAAGTTCCTTCCTACTTTCCTTATATGCCACACAGGCTTCGTCTGTTCCCAGCCTTTTAGCCCTGACAAATGCCTCCTTTTTCTTTTTGACGAGGCCTACAATATCATTCGTCATCCAAGGTTCCCGAAAATTGCCGTATTTGTCTTTCTTCCTCACAGGAACATGCCTGTCCTGTATTCCTATCAACTGACACTTGAAAGCCTCCCACATGTCAGATGTTGATTTGCCCTCAAACATCCGCCCCCAATCTATGCTCTTCAGTTCCCGCCTAATATTGTTATAATTAGCCTTCCCCCAATTTAGCACATTCATCCTCGGACCACTCTTATCCTTGTCCACTAGTACTTTAAAACTTACTGAATTGTGGTCACTGTTACCGAAATGCTCCCCTACTGAAACATCTACCACCTGGCCGGGCTCATTCCCCAATACCAGGTCCAGTACCGCCTCTTCCCTAGTTGGACTGTTTACATATTGTTTTAAGAAGCCCTCCTGGATGCTCCTTACAAACTCTGCCCCGTCTAAGCCCCTGGCACTAAGTGAGTCCCAGTCAATATTGGGGAAGTTGAAGTCTCCCATCACCACAACCCTGTTGTTTTTACTCTTTTCCAAAATCTGTCTACCTATCTGCTCCTCTATCTCCTGCTGGCTGTTGGGAGGCCTGTAGTATACCCCCAACATTGTGACTGCACCCTTCTTATTCCTGATCTCTACCCATATAGCCTCACTGCCCTCTGAGGTGTCCTCTCGCTGTATAGCTGTGATACTCTCCTGAACAAGTAGCGCAACTCCGCCTCCCCTTTTACATCCCCCTCTATCCCGCCTGAAACATCTAAAACCTGGAACGTTTAGCTGCCAATCCTGCCCTTCCCTCAACCAGGTCTCTGTAATGGCAACAACATCATAGTTCCAAGTAGTAATCCAAGCTCTAAGTTCATCTGCCTTACCCGTAATGCTCCTTGCATTAAAACATATGCACTTCAGGCCACCAGACCCGCTGTGTTCAGCAACTTCTCCCCGTCTGCTCTGCCTCAGAGCCACACTGTCCATATTCCCTAGTTCTCCCTCAACGCTCTCACCTTCTGACCTATTGCTCCCGTGCCCACCCCCCTGCCATACTAGTTTAAACCCTCCCGTGTGACACTAGCAAATCTCGCGGCCAGGATATTTATGCCTCTCCGGTTTAGATGCAACCCGTCCATCTTATACAGGTCACACCTGCCCCGGAAGAGCTCCCAGTGGTCCAGATAACCGAAACCCTCCCTCCTACACCAGCTGTTTAGCCACGTGTTTGTCTGCTCTATCTTCCTATTTCTAGCCTCACTGGCACGTGGCACAGGGAGTAATCCCGAGATTACAACCCTCGAGGTCCTGTCTTTTAACTTTCTGCCTAGCTCCCTGAACTCCTGCTGCAGGACCTCATGCCTCTTCCTGCCTATGTCGTTAGTACCAATATGTACAACGACCTCTACCTGTTTGCCCTCCCCCTTCAGGATTCCCTCTACCCGTTTGGAGACATCCTGGACCCTGGCACCAGGGAGGCAACATACCATCCTGGAGTCTCTTTCACGTCCACAGAAGCGCCTATCTGTTCCCCTGACTATAGAGTCCCCTATAACTATTACTCTTCTGCGCTTTGACCCTCCCTTCTGAACATCAGAGCCAGCCGTGGTGCCACTGCTCTGGCTGCTGCTGTTTTCCCCTGATAGGCTATCCCCCCCGACAGTATCCAAAGGGGTATATCTGTTCGAGAGGGGGACAACCACAGGGGATTCCTGCACTGACTGCCTGCCCTTTCTGGTGGTCACCCATTTCTCTGCCTGCACCTTGGGTGTGACCACACTTACATAACTGCGATCTATGACGCTTTCCGCCACCTGCATGCTCCTAAGTGCATCCAATTGCTGCTCCAACCGAACCATGCGGTCTGTGAGGAGCTGCAGTTGGGTGCACTTTCTGCAGATGAAGCCATCCAGGACGCTGGAAGCCTCCCGGACCTGCCACATCTCACAGTCAGAGCACAGCACCCCTCTAACTGACATTGCGTCAATTAATTAAAATTAAAATTTGTCTTTTTTTTTTTTAATAAATACTTTTTTTTTTAAATTACAAAGTTACTGTCAACTATCTGTTTCCTATATGTGAGAGACATAGACCAGTACAGCACAGAACAGGCCCTTCGGCCCTCGATGTTGTGGCGCGCATTGTCCGAAACCAAGATCCAAGCTATTCCACGCCCTGTCATTCTGGTGTGCTCCATGTGCCTATCCAATAACCGCTTGAAAGTTCCTAAAGTGTCCGACTCCACTATCACAGGTAGTCTATTCCACACCCTAATGACTCTCTGAGTAAAGAACCTACCTCGGAAATCCCTCCTATATCTCCCACCCTGAACTTTATACTTATGCCCCCTTGTAACAGCTACATCCACCCGAGGAAATAGTCTCTGAACGTCCACTCTATTTATCCCCCTCATCATCTTATAAACCTCTATTAAGTTACCTCTCATCCTCCTCCGCTCCAAAGAGAAAAGCCCTAGCTACCTCAACTTTTCCTCAGACCTATCCTGCAAACCAGGCAGTATCCTGGTAAATCTCCTTTGCACCCTTTCCAATGCTTCCACATCCTATAGTGAGGTGACCAGAACTCTACACAATACTCCAAATGTGGTCTCACCAGGGTCATGTACAGTTGCAGCATAACCCCACGGCTCTTAAACTCAAGCCCCCTGTTAATAAATGCTAACACACTATAGGCCTTCTTCACGGCTCTATCCACTTGAGTGGCAACCTTCAGAGATCTGTGGACATAGAACATTATGGCGCAGTACAGGCCCTTCGGCCCTCGATGTTGCGCCGACCTTTGAAACCACTCTAAAGCCCATCTACACTATTCCCTTATCATCCATATGTTTATCCAATGACCATTTAAATGCCATTAATGTTGGCGAGTTCACCACTGTTACAGGCAGGGCATTCCACGCCCTTACTACTCTCTGAGTAAAGAACCTACCTCTGACATCTGTCCTATATCTATCACCCCTCAATTTAAAGCTATGTCCCCTCGTGCTTGATATCACCATCTGAGGAAAAAGGCTCTCACTGTGCACCCTATCTAATCCTTTGATCATCTTGTATGCCTCAATTAAGTCACCTCTTAACCTTCTTTCCAAAGAAAATAACCTCAAGTCCCTCAGCCTTCCTTCATAAGATCTTCCCTCCAGACCAGGTAACATCCTGGTAAATCTCCTCTGCATCTTTTCCAATGCTTCCACATCCTTCCTATAATGCGCCGACCAGAATTGCACGCAATACAGCTGCAACATGACCTCGTGGCTCCGAAACTCAATCCGTCTACCAATAAAAGCTAACACACCGTATGCCTTCTTAACCCTCTCAACCTGGGTGGCAACTTTCAGGGATCTATGTACACGGACACCGAGATATCTATGTCCCTCTGTAACGTGTTACATCTGCACTGTCCACAACTCCACCGACTTTAGTGTCATCGGCAAATTTACTCACCCATCCTTCTACGCCATCCTCCAGGACATTTATAAAAATGACAAACAGCAGTGTCCCCAAAACAGATCCTTGTGGTACACCACTAGTAACTGGACTCCAGGCTGAACATTTCCCATCAACCATCACCCTTTGCCTTCTTCTAGCTAGCCAATTTCTGATCCAAACTGCGAAATCACCCTGAATCCCATGCCTCTATATTTTCTGCAATAGCCTACCATGGGGAACCTCATCAAACGCTTTACTGAAATCCATATACACCACATCAACTGCTTTACCCTCGTCCATCTGTTTGGTCCCCTTCTCAAAGAACACAATAAGGTTTGTGAGGCACGACCTACCCTTCACAAAACCGTGTTGACGATCTCTAATTAAATTATTCCTTTCCAGACTATTGTACATCCCATCTCTTATCAACCTTTCCAAGACTTTGCCCACAACAGAAGTAAGGCTCACTGGTCTAACCAGGGTTGTCTCTACTCCCCTTCTTGAACAAGGGGACAACATTTGCTATCCTCCAGTCTTCTGGCACTGTTCCTGTAGACAAAGATGACTTAAAGATCAAAGCCAAAGGCTCAGCAATCTCCTCCCTAGCTTCCCATAGAATTCTACGATAAACCCCATCCGGCCCAGGGGACTTATCTTTTTTCACACTTTCCAGAATTGCTAACACCTCCTCCTTATGAACCTCGAGCCCTTCTAGTCTAGTAGCCTGTATCTCAGTATTTTTTATTACATATTACATGTTTAATCCTCAGAACATCTACCTCCTCCAGCCTACCCGCCTGTATCACACTCTCATCCTCAAAAACATGGCCCCTCTCCTTGGTGAACACTGACGCGTATTCATTCAACGCCTCTCCTATTTCTTCTGACTCCATGCACAAGTTCCCACTACTATCCTTGACCGACCCTAACCTCACCCTGGTCATTCTTTTATTTCTCAAGGTAAAAAGCCTTGGGGGTTTCCTTGATCCGACCCGCCAAGGACTTCTCATGCTCCCTCCTAGCTCTCCTAAGTCCTTTTTTTTGCTCATTCCTTGCTACCTTGTAACCCTCAAGCGACCCATCCTTACATACGCTTCCTTTTTCTCATCCTTACATACGCTTCCTTTTTCCTCTTGACAAGACATTCAACCTCTTTTGTGAACCATGGTTCCCTCACATGGCCATTTCCTCACTGCCTGACAGGGACATACCTATCAAGGTCTCGCAGTATTTGTTCCTTGAACAAGCTCCACTTTTCATTTGTGCCTTTCCCTGACAGTTTCTGTTCCCATCTTATGCTCCCTAATTCTTGCCTAATCGCATCATAATTACCCCTCCCCCAATTATAAACCTTGCCCTGCCGTATGGCCCTATCCCTCTCCATTACAAGATGATCAGAGGATTGGATAGGGTGGACAGTGAGAGCCTTTTTCCTCGGATGGTGATGTCTAGCACGAGGGGACATACCTTTAAATTGAGGGGAGATAGATATAAGACAGATGTCAGAGGTAGGTTCTTTACTCAGAGAGGAGTAAGGGTGTGGAATGCCCTGCCTGCAACAATAGTGGACTCGCCAACACTGAGGACATTCAAATGGTCATTGGATAGACATATGGACAATAAGGGAATAGTGTAGATGGGCTTTAGAGTGGTTTCACAGGTCGGTGCAACATCGAGGGCCGAAGGGTCTGTACTGCGCTGTAATGTTCTATTGCAATAGTGAAAGACACCAAATTGTGGTTACTGTCTCCAAAATGCTCTCCCATCAACAAATCTAACACTTGGCCCGGTTTGTTACCCAGTACCAAATCCAATGTGCCCCCCCCGCCCCCCCCCCGCTTGTCGGCCTATCCACATGTTGTGTCAGGAAACCCTCTCGCACACACTGTACAAAAACTGCCCCATCCGAACTGTTCAACATCTCTATTACTATTTGGGGCCCATAGAAAACTTCTAACAACGTGTCCGCTCCGTTCCTATTTCTAACTTCGGCCCATATTACCTCAGTAGGCAGATCCCCATCGAACTGCCTTTCTGCAGCTGTTAAACTATCCTTGATTAACAATGCTACTCCTCCACCTCTTTTACCATCTTCCCTACTCTTACAGAAACATCTATACCCCGGAACATCCAACAACCATTCCTGTCCCTGTTCTAACCATGTCTCCCTAATGGCCACTACATCGTAGTCCCAAGTACCAATCCACGCTCCCAAGTTCACCTACCTTATTCCGGATGCTCCTTGCATTGAAGTAGACACACTTCAACCCACCTTTCTGTCTGCCGGTACACTCCTGCAACCTTGATACCCTCCTCAGTACCTCACTACTCTCAACACTGGCTTCTGGACTACAGCTCATTTTCCCATCCCCCTGACAAATTAGTTTTAACCCCCCCCCCGAAGAGCCGTAGCAAATTTCCCTCCCAGGACATTGGTGCCCCTCTGGTTCAGGTGCAAACCGTCCTGTCTGTACAGGTCCCACCTTCCCCAGAATGTGCTCCAATTATCCATGTAACTGAAACCCTCCCTCCTATACCATCCCTGCAGCCACGTGTTTATCTGCACTCTCTCCCTGTTCCTCACCTCGCTAGCACGTGGCACCGGCAACAAACCAGAGATGACAACATGGTTTGTCCTGGCTCTCAGCTTCCATCCGAGCTCCCTAAATTCCTGTTTTAAATCCCCGTCCCTTCTCTTACCTATGTCATTGGTACCGATGTGTACCACGAGTTGTGACTGTTCCCCCTCCCCCTTAAGGATTCTGAAAACACGGTCCGAGACGTCATGGACCCTGGCACCCGGGAGGCAACATACCATCCGTGAGTCTCTTTCGTTGCCACAGAACCGTCTATCTGTCCCTCTAACTATAGAGTCCCCAATAACTATTGCTCTCCTGCTCTCCCTCCTTCCCTTCTGAGCCACAGGACTCAAGTGTTGGAGATCCATTCACCATGGCTTACCCCTGGTAGGTTGTCCCCCTCAACAGTATCCAAAGCGGGATACTTGTTACTGAGGAGAACGACCACAGAGGATCCCTGCACTGACGGCTTCCTCCCAACCCCTCACCGTCACCCATCTATCTTGATTCTTCGGAGTAACTACATCCCTGAAGCTACTATCTATGACCACGTCTGCCTCCCGAATGATCCGAAGTTCCTCCAGCTCCAGCTCCCTAACGCGGTTTCTGAGGAGCTGGAGATGGGTGCACTTCCCACAGGTGAAATCAGCAGGGACACTGACGGCGTCCCTCACCTCAAACATTCTGCAGGAGGAACATTGCACTGCCATCCCCTCTAGATAAAATAAGAAAAAGAAAGGAAGAGCTTACCTGTTATTCACTCTACCCCTTAGGTTAGAGGAGGTGGAAGGATGGGGGACACTACAAGTGGAGTGTCTAGGGTTTAGGAACCGCCCAACTTAAATACAGGTAAAAATAAAACACTTAACCAGCAACCACTGCGCCCCGCACGAGAACAGCAATCAGCTGTTATGGGCCCACGCAAACAATTTCAATCTTTATTACTTACCCAGCAGTCACTCTGTCATCACTCCGACCGGTTTGGCTGACTTCAGTGGAATGAAAAATACACTATTTGCAGTAAACTGTGTAAATCTGTTCATTGGTAAAATGATACCAGATCAGTGGGTGAAATTCAAAAAGAATTGACTATAATTAAACCAATTTAAGGGGTACAAGCTCTACTTTGGGCCGGGGGTGTGGCGGCGAGACAGCCTGGATGACTAAAGAGGTAAGAAACACCTTCAATCCAATGGCAGGAACATGCAGAAAATAGAACAGATCCCATTAATGGGAAAGGTATAAAGACCAGTGTGATGAATGTAAGAAGTTGGTATATTTATTATATTATATTCCTAGAAACATACACAGAAAGTAGAAGCAGGAGGAGGCCATTCGGCCCTTTGAACCTGCTCCGTCATTCATTATGATCATGGCTGATCATCAAGTTCAATACCCTGATCCTGCTTCTCTCTTTCCCCCCCCCCCCCCCCCCCAAAAAAAAAAAACAACAACCCATCCCATAACCCTTGATCCCTTTAGCCCCAAGAGCTATATCTAATTCCTTGAAACTACACAATGTTTTGGCCTCAACTACTTTTTCTGGTACCAAATTCCACAGATTGATCATTCTCTGGGTGAAGAGATTTCTCCTCACCTTAGTCCTAAAAGTCTTACAACACCAGGTTAAAGTCCAACAGGTTTGTTTCAAACTCTAGCTTTCAGAGCACTGCTCCTTCCTCAGGTGATTCACCTGAGGAAGGAGCAGTGCTCCGAAAGCTAGTGTTTGAAACAAACCTGTTGGACTTTAACCTGGTGTTGTAAGACTTCTTACTGTGCCCACCCCAGTCCAATGCCGGTATTTCCATATCTTAGTCCTAAAAGGTTTACCCTGTATCCTCAAACTCTGACCCCTACCTAGTTCTGGACTCTCCCACAATCAGAAACATTCTTTCTGAACCTACCCTGTTATAATTTAAGTTTCTATGACATCCCCCCTCATTCTGCTAAACTCCAATGAATATAATCCTAACTGATTTAGTCTCTGTTCGTATGACAGTCCAGCTATACCAGGAATCAGCTGGTAAACCTTTGCTGCACTCCCTCCATAGCAAGAACATCCGTCTTTGGGTAAGGACACCAAAACTGCACCCAATATTCTAGGTGTGGCCTCACCAAGGCCATATACAACTGCATCCCTTTTCTTATACTAAAATCCTCTCCTTATAAAGGCCAACATATCATTTGCTGCTTTTACTGCCTGCTGTATCTGTGCACTTGCTTTCAACGACTGATGCACAAGGACATCAAGGTCTCGCTGAGTATCCGCCTCTCTCAATTTACACCTATTCTGCCTTCCTATTTTTAATAATAATCTGCCTTCCTATTTTTGATACCAAAGCAGATAACATCAAATTTATCCACACTGTGCTGAATCTGCCATGCACATGTCCAATCACACCGCCTGTCTAAATCCCGCTGAAGCATCTCTGCATCCTACTCATAGCTCACCCTCCCACCCAACTTTGTATCCTCTGCAAATTTGGAGATAATGCATTTAGTTCCCTCGTCCAAATCATTAATATACAATATGAACAGTTGGGATCCTAGCACAGATCCTGGCGGAACCCCACTAGTCACTGCCTGCCAATCAGAAAAAGACCCATTTATCCCAAGTTTTTGCTTCCTGTCTGTTAACCAGCTTTTTATCCATCTCAACATTACCTGTAATCCCATGCGCTTTAACTTTCTCGAAAGCTTTCTGAAAGTCAAAATAAATCACATCCACTGGTTCTCCCTGGTCAACTCTACTAGTTACATCTTCAAAGAATTCCAGTAGATTTGTCGAGCATGATTTTCCTTTTGTAAATCTGGCTGACTTTGATTACATCACTGCTTTCCAAATGCTGTGCTATGAAATCCTTGATATGGACTCCAGCAACTCCCCGAATACCAATGTTAGGTTCACTGCTCTATAGTTCCCTGTTTTCTCTCTACGTCCCTTTTTGAATAGCCACGCCCCTTTTTGAATAGCCAATGTGTAGGAACCATTCCAGTCCAAAGATGTTTGGAAAATGATCTGCTATTTCTAGGGCTGCTTCCTTAAGTACTCTGGAATGCAGATTATCAGGCCCTGGAGATTTGTCTGCCTTCAATTCCATTAATTTCCCCCAAACCATTTCTTTACCAATACGAATTCCCTTCAGCTCCTCATTAAAACTTGTGTTTCTCAGAACTTATAGTACATTATTCATATCTTCCTTTGTGAAGACAAGCAAAGTACAAATTTAGTTCCTCAGCCATTTCTTTGTTTGCCATTATGAATTCCCTGTTTCTGACTGTCAGAGGCCTACATTATTTTTATTAATCTTTTTCTCTTTACACACCTGGAGAAACTTTTACAATCAGAAAATGTTTATGTTTCCTGCTAGTTTACTTTCAAATTGTATTTTCCCCTTCTTAATCAATCCCTTGGTCTGCCTTTGCTGAATTTTAAACTGTTCCCAATCCTCCGGTCCAATGCTTTTTATTGCTAATTTGTATACCTCTTTGAATCTCATACTATCTCGAATTTCCCTTGGAAGCTATGGTTTGGCCAGGGTTCCCGCTCTACTCTTGAGCAAAATAGGAATAAACAACTTTTGTAGTTCACCTATTCGTTCCTTGACTGCCTGCCATTGCCTGTCCGCTGTCCTTCCTTTCAGTAATGATTCCCAGTCCGTCATTGCCGCTCATGATTCATGCCATCACAGTTACCTTTTTATTTGGGTTCAGGACCTTGGTCTCAGAATAAACTACCTCACCTTGATAAAATATTCTACCACATTATGGTCACTCACCCAAGGGCTCTCTCACAACTAGATTGCCAACTAATCCTTTCTCATTGCACAATACCCAGTCCAAGATGGCCTGTTCCTTTAGCCCCTCATACGGGTCCAGAAAACCATCATAGAATCATAGAATTTACAGTGCAGAAGGAGGCCATTCGGCCCATCAAGTCTGCACCGGCCCTTGGAAAGAGCATTCTACTTACGCCCACACCTCCACCCTATCCCCGTAACCCAGTAACCCCACCGAACCCGTATACGCGCCAGAAATTCCTCCCCTATTGTACTGTGAATAATTTGAGCCAGCCAATCAAAATACAGATTAAAGTCACCCATAATAGAACATAGAACATTACAGCGCAGTACAGGCTCTCCGGCCCTCGATGTTGCGCCGACCTGTGAAACCACTCGAAAGCCCATCTACACCATTCCCTTATCGTCCATATGTCTATCTGATGACCATTTAAATGCCCTTAGTGTTGGCAAGTCCACTACTGTTGCAGGCAGGGCATTCCACGCTCTTACTACTCTCTGAGTAAAGAACCTACCTCTGACATCTGTCTTATATCTATCTCCCCTTAATTTATGTCCCCTCCTGCTAGACAACACCATCCGAGGAAAAAGGCTCTCACTGTCCACCCTATCCAATCCTCTGATCATCTTGTATGCCTCAATTAAGTCACCTCTTAACCGTCTTCTCTCTAACGAAAACAGTCTCAAGTCCCTCAGCCTTTCCTCATAAGATATTCCCTCCACACCAGTCAACATTTTGGTAAATCTCCTCTGCACCCTTTCCAATGCTTCCACATCCTTCCTATACTGCGGCAACCAGAATTGCACGCAATATTCCAAATGCGGCCGCACCAGAGTTTTGTACAGCTGCAACATGACCTCATGGCTCCAAAACTCAATCCCTCTACCAATAAAAGCTAACACACCGTACGCCTTCTTAACAACTTAATAGCATGGGTAGCATAGTGGTTAGCATAGTTGCTTCACAGCTCCAGGGTCCCAGGTTCGATTCCCGGCTGGGTCACTGTCTGTGCGGAGTCTGCACGTTCTCCCCGTGTCTGCGTGGGTTTCCTCCGGGTGCTCCGGTTTCCTCCCACAGTCCAAAGATGTGCAGGTTAGGTGGACTGGCCATGATAAATTGCCCCCTAGTGTTCAAAAAGGTTGGATGGGGTTACTGGGTTACCGGGATAGGTTGGAAGTGTGGACTTGAGTAGGGTGCTCTTTCCAAGGGTGGTGCAGATTCAATGGGCCCAATGGCCTCCTTCTAAAGGGCAGCACGGTAGCCTTGTGGATAGCACAATTGCTTCACAGCTCCAGGGTCCCAGGTTCGATTCCAGCTTGGGTCACTGTCTGTGCGGAGTCTGCACATCCTCCCCGTGTGTGCGTGGGTTTCCTCCGGGTGCTCCGGTTTCCTCCCACAGTCCAAAGATGTGCAGGTTAGGTGGATTGGCCATGATAAATTGCCCTTAGTGTCCAAAATTGCCCTTAGTGTTGGGTGGGGTTGCTGGGTTATGGGGATAGGGTGGCGGTGTTGACCTTGGGTAGGGTGCTCTTTCCAAGAGCCGGTGCAGACTCGATGGGCCGAATGGCCTCCTTCTGCACTGTAAATTCTATGAACCCTCTCAACCTGGGTGGCAACTTTCAGGGATCTATGTACATGGACACCGAGATATCTCTGCTCATCCACACTGCCAAGAATCTTACCATTAGCCCAGTACTCTGTCTTCCTGTTATTCCTTCCAAAATGAATCACCTCACACTTTTCTGCATTAAACTCCATTTGCCACCTCTCAGCCCAGCTCTGCAGCTTATCTATGTCCCTCTGTAACTTGTAACATCCTTCTGCACTGTCCACAACTCCACCGACTTTAGTGTCATCTGCAAATTTACTCACCCATCCTTCTACGTCCTCCTCCAGGTCATTTATAAAAATGACAAACAGCAGAGGCCCCAAATCAGATCCTTGTGGTACACCACTAGTAACTGGACTCCAGTCTGAACATTTCCCATCAACCACCACCCTTTGTCTTCTTCCAGCTAGCCAATTTCTGATCCAAACTGCTAAATGACCCTGAATCACATGCCTCCGTATTTTCTGCAGTAGCCTACCGTGGGGAACCTTGTCAAACGCTTTACTGAAATCCATATACACCACATCAACTGCTTTACCCTCATCCACCTGTTTGGTCACCTTCTCAAAGTACTCAATAAGGTTTGTGAGGCACGACCTACCCTTTACAAAACCGCGTTGACTATCTCTAATCAAATTATTCCTTTCCAGATGATTATACATCCTATCTCTGATAAACCTTTCCATGATTTTGCCCACAACAGAAGTAAGGCTCACTGGTCTATAGTTACCGGGGTTATCTCTACTCCCCTTCTTGAACAAGGGGACAACATTTGCTATCCTCCAGTCTTCTGGCACTATTCTTGTAGACAAAGATGACTTAAAGATCAAAGCCAAAGGCTCAGCAATTTCCTCCCTAGCTTCCCAGAGAATCCTAGGATAAATCCCATCCGGCCCAGGGGACTTATCTATTTTCACACTTTCCAGAATTGCTAACACCTACTTCTTATGAACCTCAAGCCCTTCTAGTCCAGTAGCCTGAATCTCCGGATTCTCCTCGACATCATTGTCTTTTTCCTGTGTGAAAACGGACGAAAAATATTCATTTAGAACCTTTCGTATCTCCTCGGACTCCAAGCACAACTTTCCGCTACTGTCCTTGACTAGCCCTACTGTTACCCTAGTCATTCGTTTATTCCCGACATATCTATAGATCTATATATCTATAATCACATTCCTTTATCACATGCATCTCTGATTTCCTGGCTAATGCTATTCCCAACATTACCACTGCAGTTTGATGGTCTGTATACCAGTCCTATGAATGTTTTTTGCCCCTTGATGTTTCTTAACTCGACCCAGACAAATTCCACATTGTGCTAACATTTTTCCTCAGTATTGTACCAACATCTTCTTTAATCAACAATGCAGCTCCACCACCTTTTCCTTTCTGTCTGTCCTTCCTAAAAACTGAAGAGCCCTCAATGTTGAGCTCCCATCCTTGGTCACCTTGGAACCATGTCTCCGTAATCCTAGCTATATCATATCCCTTTACATCTATCTGCGCAACTAACTCATCCATTTTATTTCGAATGCTCTGCACATTCAGAGACAAAACCTTGAGGCTAGTCCTTGTCACTACTATTTTTTACATGTTATTATCTGGTACAGTCCCTTGATTTCTCTGCCGATCACTTCTTATTCTCCTTTCTGTATTTTTCTCTTGTTCTTGATTTCCCCCTGCTCTGAACCCTTACAGATGTTCCTACCCCTCTGACATATTCGTTTAAATCCTCCCAACCACTCTAGCAAGTATCCCCCCCAATGTCATCAGTCCCGGTCCTGCCCAGGTCCAACCCCCCAGAACCGGTCCCAATGCTCCACGGATCTGAAACCCACCCCCTCACACCATCTCTTCAGCCACGTATTCATCTGATACATTCTCCTGTTTCTACTCTGACTAGCATGTGGCACTGGTCACTACCTGCGATCACTACCTTTTGAGGTCCGACTTCTCAACTTTCTTCCTAACGTCCTGTATTCTGCTTCCAGGACCTCATCCCTTTTTTTAACCTATGTCGTTGGTACCGATGTGTGCCACGACCAGTGGCTGGTCACCCTCCCTCTCCTGCATGTCCTGGCCACAGTAGATCCCTGCACTGCTTGCCTAGTTCTCGCTTTGCTGGTGGTCACCCATTCCCTTCCTGCCTGTGGAGTCTGAGCATGTGGTGTGGCCACCTCTCTATAAGTGCTATCCACAAAACATTCCACCTCATGGATGATCCACAGTGTCCCCAGCCGCCGCTCCATCTCCGAAATGCGTGCTTCCAGGAGCCGTGGTCACTTCCTGGTCCCAGGCACAGAGTTCTCCTGCCATGACTTACCCTTTTAAATTAAAGCTTTTGAAGATGCTTGATTTTAGATTAAATCCAATTCTCTATGGCCCTTCTTTGCTTGTCTTCGTTACTAACCATAGAATTAGACCATAGAATTTACAGTGCAGAAGGAGGCCGTTCGGACCATCAAGTCTGCACTGGTCCTTGGAAATAGCACCCTATTTAACCCAACACTTCCACTCTACCCCTGGAACCCAGTGACCCCACCTAACCTTTTTTGGATACTAAGGGTAATTTAGCATGGCGTATCCACCTAACCTGCACATCTTTGGACTGTGGGAGGAAACCGGAGCACCCGGAGGAAACCCACACACACACGGGGAGAACGTGCAGACTCCGCACAGGCAGTGACCCAGCCGGGAATCGAACCTGGGACCCTGGACTGTGAAGCAATTGTGCTAATCACTGTGCTGCCGTGCTGCCCTTCAACTGTCCTAACAATTAGAGCCCTTACAGATTATAAACCACAAAACTTCTTTTCAAACTATAAATGATGAAAGTTGTAAAGACTCACCGATCTTGCCCATACTTGCCAATCGAATGAAATGAAAATCGCTTATTGTCACAAGTCGGCTTCAATGAAGTTACTGTGAAAAGCCCCTAGTCGCCACATTCCGGCGCCTGATCGGGGAGGCTGGTACGGGAATCGAACCGTGCTACTGGCCTGCCTTGGTCTGCTTTAAAAGCCAGCGATTTAGCCCAGTGTGCTAAACCAGCCCTTAAATGTGCTAAATCAGCTCTCCCTTGTAGCCTCAGCTGCAACTGGGCAAGATCCCTCTCTGAAGATTTGAAAGTTACAAAGCAGGAGAAAAAGCAAAGAGCACCTCTTCCCGCTCTGCACCAAAACCCATTCTGCCTCAAATTCCCAAGTTTAAAGCTGAAAGCTCACTCTGCTTGTGGCCTCACTCGGGATGTGGCCTCCCACTGCTCGTGTGCAAAGATCATCCAGAAGCTTTTTCCCAGGGTGGAAGAGTCAATTACTAGGGAACATAGGTTTAAGTTTTGAGGGGCATAGTTTAGAGGAGATCTGTGAGGGAAAGTCTTTTTACACAGAGGGTGGTGGGTGCCTGGAGCTCACTGCCGGAGAAGGTGGTGGAAGCAGGAACGATAGTGACATTTAAGGGGCGTCTTGACAAATACGTGAATAGAGGGATATGGACCCTGGAAGTGCAGAAGGTTTTAGTTCAGACGGGCAGCATGGTTGGCACAGGCTTGGAGGGCCGAAGGGCCTGTTCCTGTGCTATACCTTTCTTTGTTTTTTGAACACGACCACCTGCATGTTCCCATCCAAGCCACACACCCATCCTGACTGGGAAATATCACTGGTCCTTCACTGTCGCTGGGTCAAAATCCTGGAACTATTTTCCAGACAAAACTGTGGGTGTACATAGAAAACATAGAACATAGAAAAATACAGCACAGAACAGTCCCTTCGGCCCACGATGTTGTGCCGAACCTTTGTCCTAGATTAATCATAGATTATCATTGAATTTACAGCGCAGAAGGAGGCCATTCGGCCCATTGAGTCTGCACCGGCTCTTGGAAAGTGCACCCTACCCAAAGTCAACACCTCCACCCAACACTAAGGGCAATTTTGGACACTAAGGGCAATTTATCATGGCCAATCCACCTAACCTGCACATCTTTGGACTGTGGGAGGAAACCGGAGCTCCCGGAGGAAACCCACGCAGACACTGGGAGGATGTGCAGACTCCGCACAGACAGTGACCCAAGCCGGAATCACACCTGGGACCCTGGAGCTGTGAAGCAATTGTGCTATCCACAATGCTACCGTGCTGCCCTTAAGAACAAATAAATCTACACTATATCACTTTACCGTAATCCATGTACCTATCCAATAGCTGCTTGAAAGTCCCTAATGTTTCGGACTCAACTACTTCCATAGGCAGTGCATTCCATGCCCCCACTACTCTCTGGGTAAAGAACCTACCTCTGATATCGCTCCTATATCTTCCACCATTCACCTTAAATTTATGTCCCCTTGTAATGGTTTGTCCCACCCGGGGAAAAAGTCTCTGACTGTCTACTCTATCTATTCTCCTGATCATCTTATAAACCTCGATCAAGTCGCCCCTCATCCTTCTCCGTTCTAATGAGAAAAGGCCGAGCACCCTCAACCTTTCATCGTAAGACCTACTCTCCATTCCAGGCAACATCCTGGTAAACCTCCTTTGCACCTTTCCCAAAGCTTCCACATTCTTCCTAAAATGAGGCGACCAGAACTGTACACAGTACTCCAAATGTGGCCTTACCAAAGTTTTGTACAGCTGCATCATCACCTCACGGCTCTTAAATTCAATCCCTCTGTTAATGAACGCCAGCACACCATAGGCCTTCTTCACAGCTCTATCCACTTGAGTGGCAACTTTCAAAGATGTATGAACATAGACCCCGAGATCTCTCTGTCCCTCCACATTGCCAAGAACTCTACCGTTAACCCTGTATTCTGCATTCATTATTTGTCCTTCCAAAATGGACAACCTCACACTTTTCAGGGTTAAACTCCATCTGCCACTTCTCAGCCCAGCTCTGCATCCTATCTATGTCTCTTTGCAGCCGACAACAGCTCCACCAATCTTCGTATCGTCTGCAAATTTACTAACCACTAATCAACTCCCTCATCCAAGTCATTAATGAAAATCACAAACAGCAGAGGACCCAGAACTGATCCCTGCGGTACGCCACTGGTAACTGGGATCCAGGCTGAATATTTGCCATCCACCACTGACTCTGACTTCTATCGGTTAGCTAGTTTGTTATCCAACTGGCCAAATTTCCCACTGTCCCATGCCTCCTTACTTTCTGCAGAAGCCTACCATGGGGAACCTTATCAAATGCCTTACTAAAATCCATGTACACTACATCCACTGCTTGACCTTCATCCACATTCTTGGTCACCTCCTCAAAGAATTCAATAAGACTTGTAAGGCAAGACCTACCCCTCACAAATCCGTGCTGACTATCCCTAATCAAGCAATGTCTTTCCAGATGCTCAGAAATCCTATCCTTCAGTACCCTTTCCATGACTTTGCCTACCACCGAAGTAAGACCAACTGGCCTGTAATTCCCAGGGTTATCCCTATTCACTTTTTTGAACAGGGGCACGACATTCACCACTCTCCAATCCCCTGGTACCACCCCTGTTGACAGCGAGGACGAAAAGATCATTGTCAACGGCTCTGCAATTTCATCTCTTGCTTCCCATAGAATCCTTGGATATATCCCGTCAGGCCCGGGGGACTTGTCTATCCTCAAGTTTTTCAAAATGCCCAACACATCTTCCTTCCTAACAAGTATTTCCTCGAGCTTACCAGTCTGTTTCACACTGTCCTCTCTAACAATATGGCCCCTCTCATTTGTAAATACAGAAGAAAAGTACTCGTTCAAGACCTCTCCTATCTCTTCAGACTCAATACACAATCTCCCGCTACTGTCCTTGATTGGACCTACCCTCGCTCTAGTCATTCTCATATTTCTCACATATGTGTAAAAGGCCTTGGGGTTTTCCTTGATCCTACCCGCCAAAGATTGTTCATGCCCTCTCTTAGCACTCCTAATCCCTTTCTTCAGTTCCCTCCTGACTATCTTGTATCCCTGCAACGCCCTGTCTGAACCTTGTTTCCTCAGCCTTACATAAGTCTCCTTTTTCCTCTTAACAAGACATTCAACCTCTCTTGTCAACCATGGTTCCCTCACTCGACCATCTCTTCCCTGCCTGACAGGGACATACATATCAAGGACACGTAGTACCTGTTCCTTGAACAAGTTCCACATTTCACTTGTGTCCTTCCCTGACAGCCTATGTTCCCAACTTATGCACTTCAATTCTTGTCTGACAACATCGTATTTACCCTTCCCCCAATTGTAAACCTTGCCCTGTTGCACGCACCTATCCCTCTCCATTTCTAAAGTGAAAGTCACAGAATTGTGGTCACTATCTCCAAAATGCTCCCCCACTAACAAATCTATCACTTGCCCTGGTTCATTACCAAGTACTAAATCCAATATGGCCTCCCCTCTGGTCGGACAATCTACATACTGTGTTAGAAAAGCTCCCTGGACACACTGCACAAACACCACCCCATCCAAACTATTTGATCTAAAGAGTTTCCACTCCATGTTTGGGAAGTTAAAGTCACCCATGACGACTACCCTGTGACTTCTGCACCTTTCCAAAATCTGTTTCCCAATCTGTTCCTCCACATCTCTGCTACTATTGGGGGGGGCCTATAGAAAACTCCTAACAAGGTGACTGCTCCTTTCCTATTTCTGACTTCAACACATGCTACCTCAGTAGGCTGATACTCCTCGAACTGCCTTTCTGCAGCTGTTATACTATCTCTAATTAATAATTAGAGATTATTAATTAATCTCTTTTACCACCTCTTTTACCACCCTCCCTAATCTTATTGAAACATCTATAACCAGGGACCTCCAACAAACATTTCTGCCCCTCTTCTATCCAAGTTTCCGTGATGGCCACCACATCGTAGTCCCAAGTACCGATCCATGCCTTAAGTTCACCCACCTTATTCCTGATGCTTCTTGCGTTGAAGTATGCACACTTCAACCCATCTCCGTGCCTGCAAGTACTCTCCTTTGTCAGTCTTCCCTTCCCCACTGCCTCATTACACGCTTTGGCGTCCTGAATATTGGCTACCTTAGTTGCTGGACTACAAATCCGGTTCCCATTCCCCAGCCAAATTAGTTTAAACCCTCCCGAAGAGTACTAGAAAACCTCCCTCCCATGATATTGGTGCCCCTCTGGTTCAGATGCAACCCGTCCTGCTTGTACAGGTCCCACCTTCCCCAGAATGCGCTCCAATTATCCAAATACCTGAAGCCCTCCCTCCTACACCATTCCTGCAGCCACGTGTTCAGCAGCACTCTCTCCCTATTCCCAGCCTCGCTATCACGTGGCACCGGCAACAAACCAGAGATGACAACTCTGTCTGTCCTGGCTTTCAACTTCCAGCCTAACTCCCTAAACTTGTTCATTACCTCCACACCCCTTTTCCTACCTATGTCGTTGGTACCAATGTGCACCACGACTTCTGGCTGCTCCCCCTCCCCCTTAAGGATCCTGAAGACACGGTCCGAGACATCCCTGACCCTGGCACCCGGGAGGCAACATACCTTCCGGGAGTCTCGCTCGCGACTACAGAATCTCCTATCTATTCCCCTAACCATCGAATCTCCTACAACTATTGCTTTTCTATTCTTCCCCTTCCCTTCTGAGCCCCAGAGCCAGACTCAGTGCCAGAAACCTGGCCGCTAGGGCCTTCCCCGGTAGGTCATCCCCCCCCACAGCATCCAAAACAGCATACTTGTTTTGAAGGGGAACGGCCACGAGGGATCCCTGCACTGTCTACCTGTTTGGTTTTTTTCCCCCTGACTGTAACCCAGCTATTTGTGTCCTGTACCTTGGGTGTGGTTACCTCCCTCTAACTCTTCTCTATCACCCCCTCTGCCTCCCGGATGATCCGAAGTTCATCCAGCTTCAGCTCCAGTTCCCTAACACGGTCTTTGAGGAGCTGGAGTTGGGTGCACTTCTCGCAGGTATAGTCAGTGGGGACACCAGTGGTATCCCTCACCACCCACATCCTACAGGAGGAGCATGCAACTGGCCTAGCCTCCATCCCCTCTTACCTTACAGAATATAGCTGCCCTGTGGACCAACTGGATCTCCGCCCTCCGACTCTGCTCCCAGTCAGCTGCACTCTCTGTAAACTCCTGGCTCTCTTCTCACTCTTGCGGAAATGTAGGAAACAAAATGAAAGGAGCACCTTACTCCCTCCTCACCTAACTCCCTCAGTCACCAAACTCTCACTATAGCACTCAAATGCACCAAATTCAGCACTCCCTCAGTCACCAAACTCACTATAGCTCTCAAATGCACCAAATTCAGCACTCCCTCGGTCACCAAACTCTCACTATAGCACTCTCATGCACCAAATTCAGCGCTCCCTCAGTCACCAAACTCTCACTATAGCACTCAGTGCAAACAAAGCCTGCACTGTTGGGAATCACTGTGAATCTAGCCTCTGAAAACTGGCCTAATCCAATTCACTAATTAACAAGCTCCAGCTGCTGATTGAAAATTCACCTTCTAAACCAAACAGCAACTTTTAATTAACTAAATAAAATAAAGACTAGACTTTAGATTAAAATGAAGCCTTATACTCCCTCAGTCACCAAACACTCACTATAGCACTCAAATGCACCAAATTCAGCACTCCGTGCAAACCTATACCACATGGACTGAAGCAATTCAAGAAGACAGCAATTGGGGATGGGCAACAAATGCTGCCATTGCCGGTGACGCCCACATCCTGTGAAAGAATTTACAACGGCTAACACACTTAAGTATAACTCTGTCAGGCTGTTGCTTGACTAATCTGTGGGGCAGCTCTACTAATTAGGGCACAAGCCCCCAGAGCTCCTAAAGAGCACTTTGCAGGATTGACTGCTTTTGTTAATTCTGGTGTCTCCGCCGTTTCCAGGTAGTCAATGGTTTTATTCTTTTTTGCCTTTTCAATCGTAACTTGGTACCACTGAGTGACTTGCTAAGCCATTTCTGAGGGCCATTATTGGTCAATGGTCACATGTCGGTCAGATCTGGTAAGGGTAGTACATCTCCTACTTTAAAAGGCATTAGTGAATTAGATAAATGTTTATGACAATCACATGGATTCATACTATTACAGACTAACTTTAACTTTAGCTTTGGATTTATTGATAAATTATATTCGTATTCCACCAACTGCAGGGGTTGTATTTAAATCCCAGTATTAGCCTGGACCCCTGGATTCAGATGCTTGTGACTGTTAGTATACTTTTGTTGTTTAAACACTAATATGTGTTGGTACATATAATGAATTCAGGGATAATTAAGCTATGCCTTGTATGGAAAGGGAGGAAATGGAGAAGAACGTTGGTTTGGGTGTGTGCAAGGAGGCTGTTTAGAACGGGCCTTGATACAGAAGAACGAGCAGTGATCTCATCAAATCTGAGAGGGTACTCAGGTGTTTCACTCTGGATTTGACGGAAGGACTCGAGGGGTAGTGGTAATGGTCAGCAAAAGAGTACGGTTCCAGATGGAGAATGTGGTTGCAGATCAGGGGGATTGTCATGTGAGAGTACCTTTTAAGAAATGAGTGTTTATAAAAATATCTGTAGTGGGTGTACCTTTAAGAAATGGGTGTTTATTAGATAGCTGCAGTGATGTCAGAGAGTGGGTGGAGCTGGGCTGTCTGTCTGCTTTTACTTTCGTTTTGGATTTGGAAAAGCTGCAATCACAGCAAGATGTGTATGAATCTCTGCCAGCTAAAGAATGTTCATATGGTGATTTCAAAGTGGTAACTGTTCTCAGTAGTGAAATTAAACCCGATGTCTTTCTGTAAAGAGGGTTCTTTTGTCTTGTGGATGTTGCAAGAAAAGATTAAGAATTACTTAGAGGGTGCTGTAATCTTTGGGGGATTTATTGGTGTTGATAGTTGTTAAAATGTTTACTGTGGGTTTATAAAGTGTAAACTGGTTTCATAAATAAACAGTGTTTTAATTTAAAAGTACTGTAAAGTTCTGTTGCCTCACACCTGTCAGGCCGACCCGTGTGCTCCCCATAACCACAATCTATTAAAGGTTGTGGGTCAGGTGAACTCCATGATACATTTTGGGGTTCTCTATACCCTGGCCCATAACAGGGTAGATATGTGATTGTGACAGGGGCGCTAGAGGGGTGGTTAGTGGCGCTGGTAAGTGTGTATGGTCCCAATTGGGACGATGTAGGATTCGCGAAGAAGGTGTTTGGGGTCATCCCCAACTTGGACACACACAAACTGATAGTGGGGGGGGGGCGGGGGGAAAGACTGGAACCTGGTGCAGGGGCCAAAGTTGGACAGGTCACGGCCATGCTCGCTGGTCCCGTCAGGGGGGCGAAGGCATTGACTGGGCTAATGGTGGAAATGGGAGGGGTGGACCCTTGTAGGTTTCTGCACCCGAGGGAGCGGGTGCAGAATTCGTTTTTCTCGGCGGTCCATAAGGTGTACTCGCGAATCGACTTTTTTGAGGTGGGGAAGACGCTGCTGGCTGGGGTTAAGGGGTCGGAATACTCGGCAATTGCAATATCAGATCATGCTCTTCATTGGGTGGTTATGGTACTGGAGAAGGGGGTAGTACAGTGGCCGGGGTGGAAATTAGATGTGGGACTGTTGGGGGACCAAGGGTTCTGTGGCAAAATTGAAAAAGTAATTGAGGAATATGTAGGTTTCAACTGCACGGGTGAGGTGTCGAAGGCAGTTGTCTGGGAGGTTCTAAAGGCGGTGGTGGGGGGTGAGGTGATCTTGTTTAAGGCCAGGGTGGACAAAGAGGAGAGGTTGGAGCGGCAGAGGGTATTAGATGAGATGCTGGAGGTAGATAGGAGTTATGCAGAAGATAGGGACCCAGCAAAGTTGGAAAAGAGGAAGGAACTACAGGCGAGCCTTGACTGACTCTACCAGGAAGGCGGTGCGCCAACTGAGGCGAGCAAGGGGTGCAGTTTACGAGCATGGAGAGAAGGCAGATGTTGGCAGGTCAGCTCCGTAGGGAGGCTGCAGAAAGGGAAATTGTCCAGGTGCGGGGCAGGGAAGTTGGTGTTGGCTCCGGGTCTGATTAACAAGGTCTTTGAGGAATTCTATGAGAGGTTGTACAGGTCCGAGCCACCTGGGGGAGACAGGGAGATGCAGGAATTTCTAGATGGGTTGGAGTACCCGGGGTTAGGGGAGGGGGACAGGGCGACATTAGAAGGAGCGATAGTGGAGCAGGAGATAAAAGATGTGATTGGGAGGATGCAGTTGGGGAAGGTGGCAGGGCCGGATGGGTTTCTGGTGGAATATTATAAAAATTTCAAGGAAAGGCTGGCACCACTGATGGTGGGGATGTTTGAGGAGGCGATAGGGAAGGGGGTGTTACCACAAACTTTGGGGCAGGCATTGATTTCCCCAATGCTTAAAAAAGATAAGGATCTGACGGAGTGTGGGTCGTATAGGCCCATATCACTTTTAAACTTGGACGCGAAGGTACTGGCGGGTAGGCTGGAGGAGTGCCTCCCGAAGGTGAAAGATGAGGATCAGACTGGGTTCGTGAGAGGGAGGCAGCTCTTTTCGAACGTTAGGAGGGTATTGAACGTGGTTATGGTACCGGCGGAGGGGAAGGAACTGGCAGGTAGGCTGGAGGAGTGCCTCCCGAAGGTGATGGGTGAGGATCAGACGGGTTTGTGAGAGGGAGGGAGGGAGGCAGCTCTTTTCGAATGTCAGGAGGGTATTGAACGTGGTTATGGTACCGCCGGAGGGGAAGGAAACAGGTGGTTATGGCATTGGACGCCGAGAAAGCGTTTGACCGGGTAGATTGGGGTACTTGATGGCAGTTCTGGAGCGGTTTGGGATTGGTCCACGATTTGTGGACTGGGTAAAGCTACTGTATAAGGAGCTGACGGCGAGTGTTCGCACGAATAACATCAGCTCGGAATACCTTTCTTTCCACCGTGGGATTAGGCAGGGATGTCCTATATCCCCCCTGCTGTTTGCACTCGCGATTGGCCATCGCGTTAAGAAGTTCAGGGGTATGGAAAGGGATAGTGCAGGGTGGGGGGGATAGAGCATAGGGTGTCCTTATATGCCGATGACTTGTTATATGTGTTGGAACCGAGTGTGTCGACAGGGGGAATATTAGAGTTGCTTTGGGTGTTTGGGATTTTCGCGGGGTACAAATTAAATCTAGATAAGAGTGAACATTTTGTGGTGGCTGGGCCGGGGTGGGGGGGGGGGGGGGGGAGGCTGCCATTTCGTAGGGCAGGGACTCACTTTAGACACCTGGCGGTGCAGTTTGCCCAGGATTGCGCGGGGGGCGGGGGGGGGGGGGGGGGGGGGGGGGGGAGGTGGCTTTGTAGGTACAACATTTCTAGTTTGGTGGGGAGAGTGAAAGCTGATCAGGCAAGGTGGGATGGTCTCCCTCTGTCACTGGCGGGTCAGGTACTGGCGGTTAAAATGAACGTGTTGCTGCGATTTCTGTTTATTTTTCAATGCCTTCCGATTTTCCTGCCAGAGGCATTTTTTAGGGAGATTGAAGAAATGATTGCCTCGTTCATATGGGGAGGGAAGGTGGCCAGAATTAGAAAGGTGCTGCAACAGAGGGGAAGGCAGGCAGGGGCTTTGGGTCTTCCGAACCTGATGTATTATTACTGGGTGGCGAATGTGGAGAAGGTACGGAGCTGGGTCAGAATGGAGAGTTTGTGTAGGGGGTTGGGATTGAAAGCGCGAGCAACAGCGCCGCTCCCAACGGCACTGGGGAAATACTCCGGGGGTCTGGTAATAATAGCTTCATTGAGAATTTGGAGGCAGTTTCACCAACCTTCTGGTTGGGGGCAGGGTCAAGGGAAATATCGATACTGGGGATCCGCAGATTTGAGCCAGAGAAGTGGGATGAAAATTTTCGGAAATGGGAGGAGAAGGGGATTAAGATACAAAAAAGATTTGTTTCTTTGGGGTCGGTTTGCAGGATTAAAGGAGCTGGAAGCGAAGTATGGGCTGGAGCAGGGGGAGTTAGATACAGGCAGATTTGAGATTTTGCCAGAACGGAGATACAGAGCTTCCCGGTGGAGCCGGCCTTCACATTGCTGGAGGAGGTGCTGACGACAGTGGGACTGGAGAAGGCGGTGGTGTCGACACTTTACGGGGCTATTCTTGAAGAGGAGAAGGCACCGTTGGAAGGATCAAAGCAAAGTGGGAAGAAGAGTTGGGAGAGGATATGGAGGAGGGGTTCTGGTGTGAGGTGCTCCGGAGAGTGAATGCCTCCACCTCATGCGCGAGGTTGGGGCTGATACAGCTGAAAGTGGTATATAGAGCACACCTCACGAGGGCGAGGATGAGCCGATTCTTTGAGGGGGAGATGATGTGTCTGAACGTTGCCCCGCAAACACCATGATCATATGTTTTGGTCCTGTCCAAAGCTGGAGGATTACTGGAAGGATGTGTTTAGGGTAATCTCTAAAGTGGTGCACGTGAAACTGGACCCGGTCCCTCTGGAGGCCATATTCGGGGTATCGGAACAGCTGGGTTTGGAAATTGGTGCGGAGGCAGATGTTGTAGCCTTCACCTCATTGATCGCCCAAAGGCAGATCCTGTTGGGATGGAGAGCAGCCCCTCCACCCTGTGCCCTGGCGTGGCGGGGGGAACTGCTGGAATTCTTGACTCTTGAGAAAGTTAGGTTTGAACTGAGGGGAAGGATGGCGGGGTTCTACAATTCATGGGCGTTATTTTTGTACTTTCAAGAATTGGATAACATCGGACATTAGGGAGGGTTGGGGGAAGGGGACTGTATGTTAATGGTGACTATGGGTGATTCCTGATTCCTTTTTGTTATTTGTTTATGTTAACATGCGGGATGCTGTTTGGGGGTTGGTGGGAGGATGGGATTGTTGTTGTTGATAAGGGGATTGACATTATATTCGTTACTGATTATTGTTTATTGCTGGTGGGTGCAAATTTGGGAGAAAATGTGAAAAAGGTGGAGAATAAAAATATTTATAAAAGAAAATCTGGAAGGGTAGCTGCTAAGAGACTGAGTCAGGAGATTTCACTGCATTAAAAGCAAATTACTTCGGATGCTGGAATCTGAAACCAAAGAGAAAATGCTGGAAAATGTCAGCAGGTCTGGCAGAGGAGTCCAGATGACCCTTTGGACTTGAAACATTAGCTCTTTTCTCTCCTTACAGATGCTGCCAGACCTGCTGAGATTTTCCAGCATTTTCTCTTTTGGTTTCACTGCATTGTTCTCCAAGCACTCAGCTTGGTGTTGGAGCTGGTTCTCTGTGATTCGCTGACTGTGCTTCTTGTTTTCATTAACAGGAAAATCTGATTGGAACTTTGCTTGCCATCTTTGGGAATCTTGTCATCAGTATCTCTCTCAATGTGCAGGTGAGTTTCTGACAAGAAGATGGGGGATTTCCAGCTGAGAGTGAAATGAGGCTACCATTCTGAGGAGAGGAGTGAGAATCTGACGATGTGAAGGTGGACAGTGATGCTTGTGGCTGTTGATATACTTTTGTTGTCTAAACACGAATATGTGTTGGTATATCTAATACATTCTGGAATGAGGAAGCTTATACAAAACTGGCAACCGCACAGGTGGATTAACATGTCACAAAAAGATCCATTTGATGAGTTGGAGGAAGTTTTGAGTGTAAAACTACACAATCCATGAGACAGACTTAACCAGTACAAAACAAATGAAAAATCAGAGCTTTATGAGAACCTATGAATTGTATACAGATACCAAGTAACACATTACAGGCTGTAATCTTTTTGAAAGCAGTTTATCAAACAGCAGAGAACTGTGAGTGAGTGATGGGCTGAAATCTAACCTGATTGTTTAGCCACAATAATCTTGAGCGGACAGCTAATTCCCTGATACACAAAATAAGGGATAGAATGAAATCTGGGGTCGATACAACCGGTCAGCTGAATGTTTGTTTGTGAGAGAAAAGATACTGGATTCTGCAATTTTAAAACAAGTCTTGGCACATCTAGAGACAAGAAATGCAATAAATAGCATGTTTCCTGAGAAGCTAAATCATACTTATTTAACTTTGACAGGGGAACAGAGGGGGAACAGAATAGACAAGTGTTGTGCATGTGAATTTTCAAGGCTTCGTACCAAAGGTTGGTGCTCGTGGAGTCAGAAGAAATAGTTAAACAGAGTCGAGGGAGAGCAGAGGCTACATTAGAAGATTGGAGGATGGAGATACAATTTGATACTATATAAACGGATTTGTCACTCCATTTTATTGAGAGATTTAATGTGAAATGCAATATTAAATATTCAAAAGATATCAGTCCCTAGCCTCAAGGCTCAGACAAACTGCAATCAGCCTCTCTCCCCCAACACACACCCTGTAATCAGCCCCTCTCCCCCAACACACTGTAATCAGCCCCTCTCCCCCAACACACTGTAATCAGCCCCTCTCCCCCAACACACTGTAATCAGCCCCTCTCCCCCAACACACTGTAATCAGCCCCTCTCCCCCAACATACACACATAAATTAGCCCCTCTCCCCCAACACACACACAAATCAGCCCCTCTCCCCCAACACACACACTGTAATCAGCCCCTCTTCCCCCAACATACTGTTATGGACCAGGGTTTAGAGAACCCCAAAGTGCATCATGGAGTTCACCTGACCCACGACTTTTAAAAGATTGTGGTATGGGGAGCAGGCGGCCCACTCTACAGGTGTGGTGCAGCAGACATTTAACAGTATTTTCGAAAGCAAAACAATGTTTATTCTATAAACTCAGTAACCTTTTTAAAACATACAGTGAACATCATAGCAACCATCAATTCAAATACAACCCCCACAGAATACAACACAGAATACAACAAACTTTCCTTTTAACATCCATAAGTCATTTAAAAAAAACTTTTCACAAAAGCACATCAGGTTTAAATTCGCTACTGAGAACAGTTATCACTCTGAATTCATCAAATGATCAAGAGATGGTCTTTACATGGCAGAGAGAACACCATTACACCGTCTTTGGCTGACTGCAGCTCCAACCCTAAATAGAAACCAAAAAACACAGACACACCCAAGCTTTTCTCAAAGTGAAACTAAAAAGCAGAGCCAGAGCTCGGCTCCACCCACACTCTGACATCACTGCAGCAACTTGAGCAGACAAACATTTCTTCATGACTTTCCCATGACACCTCCCCCCAAGAAAA
Source organism: Scyliorhinus torazame (assembly GCF_047496885.1). Classification (NCBI taxonomy): domain Eukaryota; kingdom Metazoa; phylum Chordata; class Chondrichthyes; order Carcharhiniformes; family Scyliorhinidae; genus Scyliorhinus; species Scyliorhinus torazame. The sequence goes on from NC_092707.1 coordinate 215,686,053, forward strand.
AAAACCCCCATCAACTTCAAGATGGTTTCATTTTTCACCTTTACACTATCCTTTAAGAAATGCACACAGTAAATATACTTTTTCGTTTCAAAAAACAACACACACACATAGGTATAATAGTATAGAATTAAAAAAAAATCTTCCTCCAACTGGAATCCCTCTAGATTGACAGTCTCTTTGCACAAGAAGGTCTCTGCATGATTCAAACATTTCTCTCCGCTTCGGCATGTCTCTTTAAAGTCAGATACTTTAGTTCAATCTGATCACAGAGTCCCTTGTAATTCTCCAACACAGGAGCATTGGTTATCACAGCTTTCAAGCAGAGAAACTCCACTCTCCACTGAAATTTTCGACGTTTCTTCAGCAAGTCCATCAGTGGAGCAACCACGCTACAAACATTTTGCACAAATGTGCGATCAAATCCACTCATGCCAAGAAATCGCATTATTTCCCTTTGTGTCGAGGCATTGGAAACGTCCCAATAACTTGGTTTCACATCCCGTGGGACCATTCGATCCTGTCCGATTGTATGGCCAAGGAAGGTGACGGGCTTTTCCAAATTCACTTTTGGCTAGGTTTACCACCAAACCCGCCTCCTGTAGTCGATCGAATAACTCCATCAAATGTTTTAATGTTCTTTACATGTCTGGCTGAAAATGACCAGATCATCTATGTATACCGCACAATTGGGTAATGCAAAATCGACTTTGTTAGTTAACCATTGAATTGCGGCTGGGGCGTTTTTTTATGCCAAATGGCATAACTTTGAATTGGTATATACCATCTGGAGTCACAAAAGCTAAAATCTCCTTTGCTCTTTCGGATAAAGGTACCTGCCAGTAAGCTTTAAGTAAATCCAGTTTGGAAATAAAAGCTGATTGTCCCACTTTCTCAATGCAATCCTCCAAACGCGGGATAGGATAAGAATCCATTCTTGTAACTGCATTAACCTTTCTATAGTCCACACACAGCCGTTGGGTACCGTCTGGTTTTGGTACCATCACTATGGGTGAGCTCCATTGGCTGCAACCCACTTCAATTATGCCATTTTTAAGCATACTCTCAATCTCTTTGTTAACCTGTGCCAATTTTAAGGGTTAAGTCTATATGGATGTTGTTTGATTGGAACAGCATTTCCCACATCTGCAT